>NC_073233.2:2126500-2428500 GCF_029281585.2 Gorilla gorilla gorilla | reverse complement strand
ATGCAGATAGCTGTGTAGATATTTCCATTTTCATGCAGATAGCGGTGCAGATATTTCCATGTTCAAACAGATAGCGGTGTAGATATTTCAATGTTCATACAGATAGCGGTGTAGATATTTCCATGTTTATACAGATAGCGGTGAAGATATATGCATGTTTACACTGATTGCGGTGTAGGTATTTCCATGTTCATACAGATAGCGTTGTAGATATTTCCATGTTCATCCAGATGGCTGTGAAGATATATCCATGTTCATACAGATGGCGGTGAAGATATTTCCATGTTCCTACAGATAGCGGTGTAGATATTTCCATGTTCATACAGATATTGGTGTAGATATTTCCATGTTCATACAGATAGCGGTGTTGCTATTTCCATGTTCATACAGATAGCGTTGTAGATATTTCCATGTTCATCCAGATGGCTGTGTAGATATATCCATGTTCACACAGATGGCGGTGAAGATATTTCCAGGTTCATACAGATAGCGGTGTAAATATTTCCATGTTCATTCAGATAGTGGTGTAGATATTTCCATGTTCATACAGATAGCGGTGTAGATATTTCCATGTTCATACAGAGAGCGGTGTAGATATTTCCATCTTCATCCAGATGGCTGTGTAGACACATCCATGTTCATACAGATGGCGGTGAAGATAATTCCATGTTCATAGAGATAGCGGTGTAGATATTTTCATGTTCATACAGATAGTGGTGTAGATATTTCCATGTTCATACAGATAGAGGGGCTGATATTTCCATGTTCATACAGATAGCGGTGCTGATATTTCCATGTTTATACAGGTAGCGTTGTAGATATTTCCATGTTTATACAGATAGCAGTGTAGATATCTCCATCTTAATACAGATGTCGATGTAGATATTTATATGTTCATAAAGATGGCCGTGCAGATATTTCCATGTTCATACAGATGGCGGTGTAGATATATCCATGTTCATACAGATAGCGGTGTAGTTATTTCCATGTGTAAAGAGATAGCGGTGTAGATATTTCCATGTATATGCAGATAGCAGTGTAGATATTTCCATTTTCATGCAGATAGCGGTTTAGATATTTCCATGTTCAAACAGATAGCGGTGTAGATATTTCCATGTTCATACAGATAGCGGTGTAGATATTTCCATGTTTATACAGATAGCGGTGAAGATGTATGCATGTTTCCACAGATAGCGGTGTAGATATTTCCATGTTCATACAGATAGCGGTGTAGATATTTCCATGTTCATCCAGATGGCTGTGTAGATATATCCATGTTCATACAGATAGTGCTGTAGATATTTCCATGTTCATGCAGATAGCGGTGTAGCTATTTCCATATTCATACAGATAGCGGAGTAGATATTTCCATGTTCGTACAGATAGCGGTGTAGATATTTCCATGTTCATACAGATAGCGGTGCTTATATTTCCATGTTCATACAGGTAGCGGTGTAGATATTTCCCTGTTTATGCAGATAGCAGTGTAGATATTTCCATGTTTATACAGATAGCGGTGTAGATATTTCCATGTTTATGCAGCTAGCGGTGTAGATATTTCCATGTTTATACTGATAGCGGTGTAGATATTTCCATGTTTATACAGATAGCGGTGTAGATATTTCCATGTTTATTCAGATAGCGGTGTAGCTATCTCCATCTTAATACTGATGGCGGTGTAGATATTTATAAGTTCACACAGATGGCGGTGCAGATATTTCCATGTTCATACAGATGGCGGTGTAGATATCTCCATGTTTATAGAGATAGCGGTGTAGTTATTTCCATGTATAAAGAGATAGCTTTGTAGATATTTCCATTTTCATGCAGATAGCGGTGTAGATATTTCCATGTTCAAACAGATAGCGTTGTAGATATTTCCATGTTCACACAGATAGCGGTGGTGATATTTCCATGTTTATACAGGTAGCGGTGTAGGTATTTCCATGTTTATACAGATAGCGGTGTAGATATGTCCATGTTTATACAGATAGCGGTGTAGATATCTCCATCTTAATATAGATGGCGGTGTAGATATTTATGTGTTCATACAGATGGCGGTGCAGATATTTCCATGTTCATACAGATAGCGGTGTAGATATTTCCATGTTCATCCAGATGGCTGTGTAGATATATCCATGTTTAAACAGATGGCGTTGAAGATATTTCCATGTTCATACAGATAGCGGTGTAGATATTTCCATGTTCATACAGATAGTGGTTAAGATATTTCCATGTTCATTCAGATAGCGGTGTAGATATTTCCATGTTTACACAGATAGCGGTGTAGATATTTCCATGTTTATACTGATAGCGGTGTAGATATCTCCATCTTAATACAGATGGCGGTGTAGATATTTATGTGTTCATACACATGGCGGTGCAGATATTTCCATGTTTATACAGATGGCGGTGTAGATATTTCCATGTTTATAGAGATAGCGGTGTAGTTATTTCCATGTGTAAAGAGATAACTGTGTAGATATTTCCATGTATATGCAGATAGCTGTGTAGATATTTCCAATTTCATGCAGATAGCGGTGTAGATATTTCCATGTTCAAACAGGTAGCGGTGCAGATATTTCCATGTTCATACAGATAGCGGTGTAGATATTTCCATGTTTATACAGATAGCGGAGAAAATGTATGCATGTTTACAAAGATAGCGGTGAAGATATTTCCATGTTCATACAGATAGCGGTGTAGATATTTCCATGTTCACCCAGATGGCTGTGTAGTTATTTCCATGTTCATACACATGGCGGTGAAGATATTTCCATGTTCATACAGATAGAGGTGTAGATATTTCCATGTTCATACAGATAGCGGCGTAGATATTTCCATGTTCATACAGATAGCGGTGCTGATATTTCCATGTTCATCCAGATGGCTGTGTATATATATCCATGTTCGTAGAGATGGCGGTGAAGATATTTCCATGTTCATACTGATGGCGGTGTGGATATTACCGTGTTCATACAATTAGCGGTGATGATATTTCCATGTTTATACAGGTAGCGGTGTAGATATTTCCATGTTTATATAGATAGCGGTGTAGATATTTCCATGTTTATAGAGATAGCGGTGTGGATATTTCCATGTTTATACAGATAGAGGTGTAGATATCTCCATCTTAATACAGATGGCGGTGTAGATATTTATATGTTCATACAGATGGCGGTGCAGATATTTCCATGCTCATACAGATGGCGGTGTAGATATTACCATGTTCATACAGATAGCGGTGTAGTTATTTCCATGTGTAAAGAGATAGCTGTGTAGATATTTCCATGTATATGCAGATAGCTGTGTAGATATTTCCATATTCATGCAGATAGCGGTGTAGATATTTCCATGTTCAAACAGATATCGGTGTAGATATTTCCATGTTCCTACAGATAGCGGTGCTGATATTTACATGTTTATACAGGTAGCGGTGTAGATATTTCCATGTTTATACAGATAGCGGTGTAGATATTTCCATGTTCATCCAGACGGCTGTGTAGATATATCCATGTTCATACAGGTAGCGGTGTAGATATTTCCATGTTCATACAGATAGTGGTGTAGCTATTTCCATGTTCATACAGATAGCGGTGTAGATATTTCCATGTTCATCAAGATGGCTGTGTAGATATATCCATGTTCATACAGATGGCGGTGAAGATATTTCCATGTTCATACAGATAGCGGTGTAGATATTTCCATGTTAATCCAGACTGCTGTGTAGATATATCCATGTTCATACAGATATCGGTGAAGATATTTCCATGTTTATACAGATAGCGGTGAAGATGTATGCATGTTTACACAGATACCGGTGTAGATATTTCCATGTTCATACAGATATCGGTGTAGATATTTCCATGTTCATCCAGATGGCTGTGCAGATATATCCTTGTTCATACTGATAGCGGTGAAGATATTTCCATGTTCATACAGATAGTCCTGCAGATATTTCCATGTTCATACAGATAGCGGTGTAGCTATTTCCATGTTCATACAGATAGCGGCGTAGAAATTTCCATGTTCGTACAGATATCGGTGTAGATATTTCCATGTTCATACAGATATCGGTGCTTATATTTCCATGTTTATACAGGTAGCGGTGTAGATATTTCCATGTTTATACAGATAGCGGTGTAGATATTTCCATGTTCATACAGATAGTTGTGTAGATATTTCCATGTTCATACAGATAGCTGTGTAGCTATTTCCATGTTCATACAGATAGCGGTGTAGCTATTTCCATGTTCATACAGATAGCGGTGTAGGTATTTCCATGTTCATCCAGATGGCTGTGTAGACATATCCATGTTCATACAGATGGCGGTGAAGGTAATTCCATGTTCATACAGATAGCGTTGTAGATAATTCCATGTTCATACAGATAGTGGTGTAGATATTTCCATGTTCATACAGATTGAGGGGCTGATATTTCCTTGTTCATACAGATAGCGGTGTTGATAATTCCATGTTTATACAGGTAGCGGTGTAGTTATTTCCATGTTCATCCAGATGGCTCTGTAGATACATCCATGTTCATATGGATGGCGGTGAAGGTATTTCCATGTTCGTACAGATAGCGGTGTATATATTTCCCTGTTTATACAAATAGCAGTGTAGATTTTTCCATGTTTATACAGATAGCGGTGTAGATATTTCCAAGTTTATACAGATAACGGTGTAGATATTTCCAAGTTTATACAGATAACGGTGTAGATATCTCCATCTTAATACAGATGACGGTGTAGATATTTATATGTTCATACAGATAGCGGTGCAGATATTTCCAAGTTCATACTGATGGCGGTGTAGATATTTCCATGTTTATAGAGATAGCGGTGTAGTTATTTCCTTGTGTAAAGGGATAGCTTTGTAGATATTTCCATGTATATGCAGATAGCTGTGTAGATATTTCCATTTTCATGCAGATAGCGGTGCAGATATTTCCATGTTCAAACAGATAGCGGTGTAGATATTTCAATGTTCATACAGATAGCGGTGTAGATATTTCCATGTTTATACAGATAGCGGTTAAGATATATGCATGTTTACACTGATAGCGGTGTAGGTATTTCCATGTTCATACAGATAGCGTTGTAGATATTTCCATGTTCATCCAGATGGCTGTGTAGATGTATCCATGTTCCTACAGATGGAGGTGAAGATATTTCCATGTTCCTACAGATAGCGGGGTAGATATTTCCATGTTCATACAGATATTGGTGTAGATATTTCCATGTTCATACAGATAGCGGTGTTGCTATTTCCATGTTCATACAGATAGCGGTGTAGATATTTCCATGTTCATCCAGATGGCTGTGTAGATATATCCATGTTCATACAGATGGCTGTGAAGATATTTCCAGGTTCATACAGATAGCGGTGTAAATATTTCCATGTTTATTCAGATAGTGGTGTAGATATTTCCATGTTCATACAGATAGCGGTGTAGCTATTTCCATGTTCATACAGAGAGCGGTGTAGATATTTCCATCTTCATCCAGATGGCTGTGTAGACACATCCATGTTCATACAGATGGCGGTGAAGATAATTCCATGTTCATACAGATAGCGGTGTAGATATTTCCATGTTCATACAGATAGTGGTGTAGATATTTCCATGTTCATACAGATAGACGGGCTGATATTTCCATGTTCATACAGATAGCGGTGCTGATATTTCCATGTTTATACAGGTAGCGTTGTAGATATTTCCATGTTTATACAGATAGCAGTGTAGATATCTCCATCTTAATACAGATGTCGATGTAGATATTTATATGTTCATAAAGATGGCCGTGCAGATATTTCCATGTTCATACAGATGGCGGTGTAGATATATCCATGTTCATACAGATAGCGGTGTAGTTATTTCCATGTGTAAAGAGATAGCGGTGTAGATATTTCCATGTATATGCAGATAGCAGTGTAGATATTTCCATTTTCATGCAGATAGCGGTTTAGATATTTCCATGTTCAAACAGATAGCGGTGTAGATATTTCCATGTTCATACAGATAGCGGTGTAGATATTTCCATGTTTATACAGATAGCGGTGAAGATGTATGCATGTTTCCACAGATATCGGTGTAGATATTTCCATGTTCATACAGATAGCGGTGTAGATATTTCCATGTTCATCCAGATGGCTGTGTAGATATATCCATGTTCATACAGATAGTGCTGTAGATATTTCCATGTTCATGCAGATAGCGGTGTAGCTATTTCCATGTTCATACAGATAGCGGAGTAGATATTTCCATGTTCGTACAGATAGCGCTGTAGATATTTCCATGTTCATACAGATAGCGGTGCTTATATTTCCATGTTCATACAGGTAGCGGTGTAGATATTTCCCTATTTATGCAGATAGCAGTGAAGATATTTCCATGTTTATACAGATAGCGGTGTAGATATTTCCATGTTCATACATCTAGCGGTGTAGATATTTCCATGTTTATACTGATAGCGGTGTAGATATTTCCATGTTTATACAGATAGCGGTGTAGATATTTCCATGTTTATTCAGATAGCGGTGTAGCTATCTCCATCTTAATACTGATAGCGGTGTAGATATTTATAAGTTCATACAGATGGCGGTGCAGATATTTCCATGTTCATACAGATGGCGGTGTAGATATCTCCATGTTTATAGAGATAGCGGTGTAGTTATTTCCATGTATAAAGAGATAGCTTTGTAGATATTTCCATTTTCATGCAGATAGCGGTGTAGATATTTCCATGTTCAAACAGATAGCGGTGTAGATATTTCCATGCTCACACAGATAGCGGTGCTGATATTTCCATGTTTATACAGGTAGCGGTGTAGTTATTTCCATGTTTATACAGATAGCGGTGTAGATATTTCCATGTTTATACAGATAGCGGTGTAGATATTTCCATGTTTATACAGATAGCGGTGTAGATATCTCCATCTTAATATAGATGGCGGTGTAGATATTTATGTGTTCATACAGATGGCGGTGCAGATATTTCCATGTTCATACCGATGGCGGTGTTGATATTTCCATGTTCATACAGATAGCGGTGTTGTTATTTCCATGTGTAACGAGATAGCTGGGTAGATATTTCCATGTAGATGCAGATAGCTGTGTAGATATTTCCATTTTCATGCAGATAGCGGTGTAGATATTTCCATGTTCAAACAGATAGCGGTGTAGATATTTCCATGTTCATCCTGATAGCGTTGTAGATATTTCCATGTTTATACAGATAGCGGGGAAGATATATGCAAGTTTACACAGATAGCGGTCTAGATATTTCCATGTTCATCCAGATGGCTGTGTTGATATATCCATGCTCATACAGATAACGGTGTAGATATTTCCATGTTCATACAGATAGTGGTGTAGATATTTCCATGTTCTTACAGATAGCGGTGTATCTGTTCCCATGTTCATGCAGATAGCGGTGTAGATTTTTCCATGTTCATCCAGATGGCTGTGTAGATATATGCATGTTCATACAGATGGCGGTGAAGGTATTTCCATGTTCATACAGACAGCGGTGTAGATATTTCCATGTTCATACAGATAGTGGTGTAGATATTTCCATGTTCATACAGATAGCGGTGTAGCTATTTCCATGTTCATACAGATAGCGGTGTAGATATTTCCATGTTCATCCAGATGGCTGTGTAGATATATCCATGTTCATACAGATGGCAGTGAAGATATATCCATGTTCTTACAGATAGCGGTGTAGATATTTCCATGTTCATACAGATAGTGGTGTTGATATTTCCATGTTCATACAGGTAGTCTTGTAGATATTTCCATGTTCATACAGATAGCGGTGTAGCTATTTCCATGTTCATACAAATAACGGTGTAGATATTCCCATGTTCATATATATAGCAGTGTAGATATTTCCATGTTCATCCAGATGGCTGTGTAGATATATCCATCTTCATACACACGGCAGTGAATAGATTTCCATGTTCATACAGATAACCGTGTAGATATTTCCATGTTCATACAGATAGCAGTGTAGACATTTCCATGTTCATACAGATGGCGGTGCTGATATTTCCATGTTTATACAGGTAGAGGTGTAGATATTTTCATGTTTATACAGATAGCGGTGTAGTTATTTCCATGTTTATACAGTTAGCGATGTAGTTATTTCCATGTTTATACAGATAGCGGTGTAGATATTTCCATGTTTATACTGATAGCGGTGTAGATATCTCCATCTTAATACTGATGGCGGTGAAGATATTTCCATGTTCATACAGATAGCGGTGTTGATATTTCCATGTTCATTCAGATTCCGGTGTAGATATTTCCATGTTCGTACAGATAGCGGTGTAGATATTCCCATGTTCATATATATAGCGGTGTAGATATTTCCATTTTCATCCAGATGGATGTGTTGATATATCCATGTTCATACAGATGGCGGTGAAGAGATTTCCATGTTCATACTGATGGCGGTGTAGATATTTCCGTGTTCATACAGATAGCGGTGCTGATATTTCCATGTTTATACAGGTAGCGGTGTAGATATTTCCATGTTTATACAGATAGCGGTGTAGATATTTCCATGTTCATACAGATGGCGGTGTAGATATTTCCATGTTTATACAGATAGAGGTGTAGATATCTCCATCTTAATACAGATTTCGGTGTAGATATTTATATGTTCATACAGATGGAGGTGCAGATATTTCCATGTTCATACTGATGGCCGTGTAGATATTACCATGTTCATACAGATAGCGGTATAGATATTTCCAAGTGTAAAGAGATGGCTGTGTAGATATTTCCATGTATATGCAGATAGCTGTGTAGATATTTCCATTTTCATGCAGATAGCGGTGTAGATATTTCCATGTTTAAACAGATATCGGTGTAGATATTTCCATGTTCATACAGATGGCGGTAAAGATATTTCCATGTTTATACAGATAGCGGTGAAGATGTATGCATGTTTACACACATAGCGGTGTAGATATTTGCATGTTCATACAGATATCGGTGTAGATATTTCCATGTTCATCCAGATGACTGTGTAGAAATATCCATGTTCCTACAGATAGCGGTGAAGATATTTCCATGTTCATACAGATAGTGCTGTAGATATTTCCATGTTCATACACATAGCGGTGTACCTATTTCCATGTTCATACAGATAGCGGCGTAGATATTTCCATGTTCGTACAGATAGCGGTGTAGATATTTCCATGTTCATACAGATGTCGGTGCTTATATTTCCATGTTTATACAGGTAGCGGTGTAGATATTTCCATGTTTATACAGATAGCGGTGTAGATATTTCCGTGTTTATACAGATAGCGGTGTAGATATTTCCAAGTTAATACAGATAGTGGTGTAGATATTTCCATGTTCATGCAGATAGCGGTGTAGCTATTTCCATGTTCATACAGATAGCGGTGTAGATATTTCCATGTTCATACAGATAGCAGTGTGATATTTCCATGTTCATACAGATAGCGGTGTAGCTATTTCCATGTTCATACAGATAGCGGTGTAGATATTTCCATGTTCATCCAGATGGCTGTGTAGACATATCCATGTTCATACAGATGGCGGTGAAGGTAATTCCATGTTCATACAGATAGCGGTGTGGATAATTCCATGTTCATACAGATGGTGGTGTAGATATTTCCATGTTCATACAGATTGAGGGGCCGATATTTCCATGTTCATACAGATAGCGGTGTTGATAATTCCATTTTTATACAGGTAGCGGTGTAGATATTTCCATGTTCATCCAGATGGCTGTGCAGGTATATCCATGTTCATACGGATGGCGGTGAAGATATTTCCATGTTCGTACAGATAGCGGTGTAGATATTTCCATGTTCATACAGATATGGGTGTAGATATTTCCATGTTCATACAGATAGCGGTGTAGCTATTTCCATGTTCATGCAGATAGCGGTGTAGATATTTCCATGTTCATCCGGATGGCTGTGTAGATATATCCATGTTCATACAGATGGCGGTGAAGATATTTCCATGTTCATACAGATAGCGGTGTAGATATTTCCATGTTCATACAGATACTGGTGTAGATATTTCCATGTTCATACAGATAGAGTGGCTGATATTTCCATGTTATTACAGATAGTGGTGCTGATATTTCCAAGTTTATACAGGTAGCGGTGTAGATATTTCCATGTTTATACAGATAGCGGTGTAGATATCTCCATCTTAATACAGATGGCGGTGTAGATATTTATTAGTTCATACAGATAGCCGTGCAGATATTTCCATATTCATACAGGTTGTGGTGTAGATATTTCCATATTCATACAGATAGCGGTGTAGTTATTTCCATGTGTAAAGAGATAGCAGTGTAGATATTTCCATGTATATGCAGATAGCTGTGTAGATATTTCCATGTTCATACAGTTAGCGGTGTAGATATTTCCATGTTCATCCAGATGGCTGTGTAGATATATCCATGTTCATACAGATTGCGGTGTAGATATTTCCATGTTCATACAGATAGTGCTGTAGATATTTCCATGTTCATACACATTGCGGTGTAGCTATTTCCATGTTCATACAGACAGCAGTGTAGATATTTCCATGTTCGTACAGATAGCGGTTTAGATATTTCCATGTTCATACAGATAGCGGTGCTTATATTTCCATGTTCATACAGGTAGCGGTGTAGATATTTCCCTGTTTATACAGATAGCAGTGTAGATATTTCCATGTTTATACAGATAGCGGTGTAGATATTTCCAACTTTATACATATAACGGTGTAGATATCTCCATATTAATACAGATGGCGGTGTAGATAATTATATGTTCATACAGATGGCGGTGCAGATATTTCCAAGTTCATACAGACGGCGGTGTAGATATTTCCATGTTCATACAGATAGCGGTGTAGTTATTTCCATGTGTAAAGAGATAGCTTTGTAGATATTTCCATGTATATGCAGATAGCTGTGTAGATATTTGTATGTTCATACAGATAGCGGTGTAGATATTTCCATGTTCATACAGATAGCGGTGTAGATATTTCCATGTTTATACAGATGGCCGTGAAATGTATGCATGTTTACACAGATAGCGGCGTAGATATTTCCATGTTCAAACAGATAGCGGTGTAGATATTTAAATGTTCATCCAGATGGCTGTGTAGATATATCCATGTTCATACAGATAGCGGTGTAGATATTTCCATGTTCATGCAGATAGCGGTGTAGATATTTCCATGTTCATCCATATGGCTGTGTAGATATATCCATGTTCATACAGATGGCGGTGAAGATATTTCCATGTTCATACAGATAGCGGTGTAGATATTTCCATGTTCATACAGATAGTGGTGTAGATATTTCAATGTTCATACAGATAGCGGTGTAGCTATTTCCATGTTCATACAGATAGCGGTGTAGAAATTTCCATGTTCATCCAGATGGCTGTGTAGATATGTCCATGTTCATACAGATGGCGGTGAAGATATTTCCATGTTCATACAGATTGCGGTGTAGATATGTCCATGTTCATACAGATAGTGTAGTAGATATTTCCAAGTTCATACAGATAGAGGGGCTGATATTTCCATGTTCATACAGATAGCGGTGCTGATATTTCCATGTTTAAACAGGTAGCGGTGTAGATATTTCCATGTTTATACAGATAGCGGTGTAGATATTTCCATGTTTATACTGATAGCGGTGTAGATATTTCCATGTTTATACAGATAGCGGTGTAGATATCTGCATCTTAATACAGATGGCGGTGTAGATATTTCTATGTTCATACAGATGGTCCTGCAGATATTTCCATGTTCATACAGATGGCTGTGTAGATATTTCCATGTTCATACAGATAGCGGTGTAGTTATTTCCATGTGTAAAGAGATAGCGGTGTAGATATTTCCATGTATATGCAGTTAGCTGTGTAGATATTTCCATTTTCAAGCAGATAGCGGTTAAGATATTTCCATGTTCAAACAGATAGCGGTGTAGATATTTCCATGTTCATACAGATAGCGGTGTAGATATTTCCATGTTTATACAGATGGCCGTGAAATGTATGCATGTTTACACATATAGCGGCGTAGATATTTCCATGTTCAAACAGATAGCGGTGTAGATATTTAAATGTTCATCCAGATGGCTGTGTAGATATATCCATTTTCATACAGATAGCGGTGTAGATATTTCCATGTTAATGCAGATAGCGGTGTAGATATTTCCATGTTCATCCATATGGCTGTGTAGATATATCCATGTTCATACAGATGGCGGTGAAGATATTTCCATGTTCATACAGATAGCGGTGTAGATATTTCCATGTTCATACAGATAGTGGTGTAGATATTTCAATGTTCATACAGATAGCGGTGTAGCTATTTCCATGTTCATACAGATAGCGGTGTAGATATTTCCATGTTCATCCAGATGGCTGTGTAGATATGTCCATGTTCATACAGATGGCGGTGAAGATATTTCCATGTTCATACAGATTGCGGTGTAGATATGTCCCTGTTCATACAGATAGTGGTGTAGATATTTCCATGTTCATACAGATAGAGGGGCTGATATTTCCATGTTCATACAGATAGCGGAGCTGATATTTCCATGTTTAAACAGGTAGCGGTGTAGATATTTCCATGTTTATACAGATAGCGGTGTAGCTATTTCCATCTTCATACTGATAGCGGTGTAGATGTTTCCATGTTTATACAGATAGCGGTGTAGATATCTCCATCTTAATACAGATGGCGGTGTAGATATTTCTATGTTCATACAGATGGCCGTGCAGATATTTCCATGTTCATACAGATGGCTGTGTAGATATTTCCATGTTCATACAGATAGCGGTGTAGTTATTTCCATGTGTAAAGAGATAGCGGTGTAGATATTTCCATGTATATGCAGTTAGCTCTGTAGATATTTCCATTTTCAAGCAGATAGCGGTTAAGTTATTTCCATGTTCAAACAGATAGCGGTGTAGATATTTCCATGTTCATACAGATAGCGGTGTAGATATTTCCATGTTTATACAGATGGCCGTGAAATGTATGCATGTTTACACAGATAGCGGCGTAGATATTTCCATGTTCAAACAGATAGCGGTGTAGATATTTAAATGTTCATCCAGATGGCTGTGTAGATATATCCATGTTCATACAGATAGCGGTGTAGATATTTCCATGTTCATGCAGATAGCGGTGTAGATATTTCCATGTTCATCCATATGGCTGTGTAGATATATCCATGTTCATACAGATGGCGGTGAAGATATTTCCATGTTCATACAGATAGCGGTGTAGATATTTCCATGTTCATACAGATAGTGGTGTAGATATTTCAATGTTCATACAGATAGCGGTGTAGCTATTTCCATGTTCATACAGATAGCGGTGTAGATATTTCCATGTTCATCCAGATGGCTGTGTAGATATGTCCATGTTCATACAGATGGCGGTGAAGATATTTCCATGTTCATACAGATTGCGGTGCAGATATGTCCATGTTCATACAGATACTGGTGTAGATATTTCCAAGTTCATACAGATAGAGGGGCTGATATTTCCATGTTCATACAGATAGTGGTGCTGATATTTCCATGTTTAAACAGGTAGCGGTGTAGATATTTCCATGTTTATACAGATAGCGGTGTAGATATTTCCATGTTTATACAGATAGCGGTGTAGATATTTCCACGTTTATACAGATAGCGGTGTAGATACCTCCATCTCAATACAGATGGTGGTGTATTTATATGTTCATACAGATGGCCGTGCAGATATTTCCATTTTCATACAGATGGCGGTGTAGATATTTCCATGTTTACGCAGATAGCGGTGTAGTTATTTCCATGTGTAAAGAGATAGCTGTGTAGATATTTCCTTGTATATGCAGATAGCTGTGTAGATATTTCCATTTTCATGCAGATAGCGGTTTAGATATTTCCATGTTCAAACAGATAGCTGTGTAGATATTTCCATGTTCATACAGATAGCGGTGTTGATATTTCCATGTTTATACAGATAGCGGTGAAGATGTATGCATGTTTACACAGATAGCGGTGTAGATATTTCCATGTTCATACAAATAGCGGTGTAGATATTTCCATGTTCATCCAGATGGCTGTGTAGATATATCCATGTTCATACAGATAGCGGTGTAGATATTTCCATGTTCATACAGCTAGTGCTGTAGATATTTCCATGTTCATACAGATAGAGGTGTAGCTATTTCCATGTTCATACAAATAGCGGTGTAGATATTTCCATGTTCGTACAGATAGCGGTGTAGATATTTCCATGTTCATACAGATAGCGGTGCTTATATTTCCATGTTTATACAGGTAGTGGTGTAGATATTTCCATGTTTATACAGATAGCGCTGTAGATATTTCCATGTTTACACAGATAGCGGTGTAGGTGTTTCCATGTTTATACAGATAGCGGTGTAGATATTTCCATGTTTATACAGATAGCGGTGTAGATATTTCCATGTTTATACAGATAGCGGTGTAGGTATTTGCATGTTCATCCAGATGGCTGTGTAGATATACCCATGTTCATACAGATGGCGGTGAAGATATTTCCATGTTCATACAGATAGCGGTGTACATATTTCCATGTTCGTACTGATAGTGGTGTAGATATTTCCTTGTTCATACAGATAGCGGTGTAGCTATTTCCATGTTCATACAGATAGCGGTGTAGATATTTCCATGTTCATCCAGATGGCTGTGTAGACATATCCATGTTCATGCAGATGGCGGTGAAGATAATTCCATGTTCATACAGATAGCGGTGTAGATATTTCCATGTTAATACAGATAGTGGTGTAGACATTTCCAAGTTCATACAGATACAGGGGCTGATATTTCCATGTTCATACAGATAGCGGTGCTGATATTTCCATGTTTATACTGGTTGCGGTGTAGATCTTTCCATGTTCGTACAGAAAGCGGTGTAGATATTTCCATGTTCATTCAGATAGCGGTGCTGATATTTCCATGTTTATACAGGTAGCAGTGCAGATATTTCCATGTTTTTACTGATAGCGGTGTAGATATTTCCATGTTTATACAGATAGCGGTGTAGATATTTCCAGGTTTTTACAGATAGCGGTGTAGATATTTCCCTCTTCATCCAGATGGCTGTGTAGATATATCCATGTTCATACAGATGGCGGTGAAGATATTTCCATGTTCATACAGATAGCGGTGTAGATATTTCCATGTTCATACAGATATTGGTGTAGATATTTCCATGTTCATACAGATAGCGGTGTAGCTATTTCCATGTTCATACAGATAGCGGTGTAGATATTTCCATGTTCATCCAGATGGCTGTGTAGATATATCCATGTTCATACATATGGCGGTGAAGATATTTCCATGCTCATACAGATAGCGGTGTAGATATGTCCACGTTCATACATATAGTGGTGTTGATATTTCCATGTTCATACAGATAGAGGGGCTGATATTTCCATGTTCATACAGATAGCGGTGCTGATATTTCCATGTTTAAACAGGTAGCGGTGTAGATATTTCCATGTTCATCCAGATGGCTGTGTAGATATGTCCATGTTCATACAGAGAGCGGAGTAGATATTTCCATGTTCATACAGAGAGTGGTGTAGATGTTTCCATGTTCATACAGATAGCGGTGTAGCTATTTCCATGTCCATGCAGATTGCGGTGTAGATATTTCCATGTTCATCCAGATCGCTGTGTAGATATTTCCATGTTCATACAGATAGTGGTGAAGATAATTCCATGTTCATACAGATAGCGGTGTAGTTATTTCCATGTGTAAAGAGATAGCTGTGTAGATATTTCCATGTATATTCAGATAGCTGTGTAGATATTTCCATTTTCATGCAGATAGCGGTGTAGATATTTCTAAGTTCAAAAAGATAGCGGTGTAGATATTTCCATGTTCATACAGATAGCGGTGTAAAAATTTCCATGTTTATACAGATAACGGTGAAGATGTATGCCTGTTTACACAGATAGCGGTGTAGATATTTCCATGTTCATATAGATAGCGGTGTAGATATTTCCATGTTCATACAGATAGCGTTGTAGATATTTCCATGTTCATACAGATAGCGGTGTAGATATTTCCATGTTTATACAGATAGCGGTGTAGATATCTCCATCTTAATACAGATGGCCGTGTAGATAGCTATATGTTCATATAGATGGCGGTGGAGATATTTCTATGTTCATACAGATGGCGGTGTAGATATTTCCATGTTTATAGAGATAGCGGTGTAGTTATTTACATGTGAAAAGAAATAGCTGTGTAGATATTTCCATGTATATGCACATAGCTGTGTAGATATTTCCATTTTCATGCAGATAGCAGTGCAGATATTTCCATGTTCAAACAGATAGCGGTGTAGGTATTTCCCTGTTCAAACAGATAGCGGTGTAGATATATCCATGTTTATACAGATAGCGGTGAGGATGTGTGCATGTTTACACAGATAGCGGTGTAGATATTTCCATGTTCATACAGATAGAGGTGTAGATAATTCCATGTTCATCCAGAAGGCTGTGTAGGTATATCCATGTTCATACAGATAGCGGTGTAGCTATTTCCATGTTCATAGAGATAGCAGTGTAGATATTTCCATGTTCATAGAGATAGCAGTGTAGCTATTTCCATGTTCATACAGATAGCGGTGTAGATATTTCCATGTTCATTCTGATGGCTGTGTAGATATATCCATGTTCGTACAGATGGCGGTGCATATATTTCCATCTTCATACAGATAGCGGTGTAGATATTTCCATGTTCATACAGATAGTGGTGTAGATATTTCCATGTTCATACAGATAGCGGTGTAGCTATTTCCATGTTCATACAGATAGCGGTGTAGATATTTCCATATTCATCCAGATGTCTTTGTAGATATATCCATGTTCATACAGATGGCAGTGAAGATATTTCCATGTTCATACGGATAGCGGTGTAGATATTTCCATGTTCATCCAGATGGCTGTGTAGATATATCAATGTTCATGCAGATGGCGGTGAAGATATTTCCATGTTCTTACAGATAGCAGTGTAGATATTTCCATGTTCATACAGATAGTGGTGTAGATAATTCCATGTTCATACAGATAGCGGTGTAGTTATTTCCATGTGTAAAGAGATAGTTGTGTAGATATTTCCATGTATATTCAGATAGCTGTGTAGATATTTCCATTTTCATGCAGATAGCTCTGTAGATATTTCTAAGTTCAAAAAGATAGCGGTGTAGATATTTCCATGTTCATACAGATAGCGGTGTAGAAATTTCCATGTTTATACAGATAGCGGTGAAGATGTATGCCTGTTTACACAGATCGCGGTGTAGATATTTCCATGTTCATACAGATAGCGGTGTAGATATTTCCATGTTCATCCAGATGGCTGTGTAGATATATCAATGTTTAAACAGAAGGCGTTGAAGATATTTCCATGTTCATACAGATAGCGGTGTAGATATTTCCATGTTTATACAGATAGCGGTGTAGATATCTCCATCTTAATACAGATGGCGGTGTAGATAGTTATATGTTCATACAGATGGCGGTGGAGATATTTCCATCTTCATTCAGATGGCGGTGTAGATATTTCCATGTTTATAGAGATAGCGGTGTAGTTATTTACATGTGTAAAGAAATAGCTGTGTAGATATTTCCATGTATATGCAGATAGCTGTGTAGATATTTCCATTTTCATGCAGATAGCGGTGTAGATATTACCAAGTTCAAACAGATAGCGGTGTAGGTATTTCCATGTTCATACAGATAGCGGTGTAGATATATCCATGTTTATACTGATAGCGGTGAAGAAGTAAGCATGTTTACACAGATAGCGGTGTAGATATTTCCATGTTCATACAGATAGCCGTGTAGATATTTCCATGTTCATCCAGAAGGCTGTGTAGATATATCCATGTTCATAGAGATAGCGGTGTAGATATTTCCATGTTCATACAGATAGTGGTGTAGATATTTCCATGTTCATACAGATAGCGGTGTAGTTATTTCCATGTTCATACAGATAGCGGTGTAGCTATTTCCATGTTCATACAGATAGCGGTGTAGATATTTCCATGTTCATCCAGATGGCTGTGTAGATATATCCATGTTCATACAGATGGCGGTGAAGATATTTCCATGTCCATACAGATAGCAGTGTAGATATTTCCATGTTCATGCAGATAGTGGTGTAGATAATTCCATGTTCATACTGATAGCCGTGTAGATATTTCCATGTGTAAAGAGATAGCTGTGTAGATATTTCCATGTATATTCAGATAGCTGTGTAGTTATTTCCATTTTCATGCAGATAGCGGTGTAGATATTTCTAAGTTCAAAAAGATAGTGGTGTAGATATTTCCATGTTCATACAGATAGCGGTGTAGAAATTTCCATGTTTATACAGATAGCGGTGAAGATGTATGCCTGTTTACACAGATCGCGGTGTAGATATTTCCATGTTCATACAGATAGCGGTGTAGATATTTCCATGTTCATCCAGATGGCTGTGTAGATATATCCATGTTTAAACAGATGGCGTTGAAGATATTTCCATGTTCATACAGATAGCGGTGTAGATATTTCCATGTTCATACAGATAGTGGTTTAGATATTTCCATGTTCATTCAGATAGCGGTGTAGGTATTTCCATGTTTACACAGATAGCGGTGAAGATATTTCCATGTTTATACTGATAGCGGTGTAGATATCTCCGTCTTAATACAGATGGCGGTGTAGATATTTATGTGTTCATACACATGGCGGTGCAGATATTTCCATGTTTATACAGATGGCGGTGTAGATATTTCCATGTTTATAGAGATAGCGGTGTAGTTATTTCCATGTGTAAAGAGATAGCTGTGTAGATATTTCCATGTATATGCAGATAGCTGTGTAGATATTTCCATTTTCATGCAGATAGCGGTGTACATATTTCCATGTTCAAACAGGTAGCGGTGCAGATATTTCCATGTTCATACAGATAGCGGTGTAGATATTTCCATGTTTATACAGATAGCGGAGAAAATCTATGCATGTTTACAAAGATAGCGGTGAAGATATTTCCATGTTCATACAGATAGCGGTGTAGATATTTCCATGTTCACCCAGATGGATGTGTAGTTATTTCCATGTTCATACACATGGCGGTGAAGATATTTCCATGTTCATACAGATAGCGGTGTAGATATTTCCATGTTCATACAGATAGCGGCGTAGATATTTCCATGTTCATACAGATAGCGGTGCTGATATTTCCATGTTCATCCAGATGGCTGTGTATATATATCCATGTTCGTAGAGATGGCGGTGAAGATATTTCCATGTTCATACTGATGGCGGTGTGGATATTACCGTGTTCATACAGATAGCGGTGATGATATTTCCATGTTTATACAGGTAGCGGTGTAGATATATCCATGTTTACACAGATAGCGGTGTAGATATTTCCATGTTTATAGAGATAGCGGTGTGGATATTTCCATGTTTATACAGATAGAGGTGTAGATATCTCCATCTTAATACTGATGGTGGTGTAGATATTTATATGTTCATACAGATGGCGGTGCAGATATTTCCATGCTCATACAGATGGCGGTGTAGATATTACCATGTTCATACAGATAGCGGTGTAGTTATTTCCATGTGTAAAGAGATAGCTGTGTAGATATTTCCATGTATATGCAGATAGCTGTGTAGATATTTCCATATTCATGCAGATAGCGGTGTAGATATTTCCATGTTCAAACAGATATCGGTGTAGATATTTCCATGTTTATACAGATAGCGGTGTAGATATCTCCATCTTAATACAGATGGCGGTGTAGATAGTTATATGTTCATACAGATGGCGGTGGAGATATTTCCATCTTCATTCAGATGGCGGTGTAGATATTTCCATGTTTATAGAGATAGCGGTGTAGTTATTTACATGTGTAAAGAAATAGCTGTGTAGATATTTCCATGTATATGCAGATAGCTGTGTAGATATTTCCATTTTCATGCAGATAGCGGTGTAGATATTACCAAGTTCAAACAGATAGCGGTGTAGGTATTTCCATGTTCATACAGATAGCGGTGTAGATATATCCATGTTTATACTGATAGCGATGAAGAAGTAAGCATGTTTACACAGATAGCGGTGTAGATATTTCCATGTTCATACAGATAGCCGTGTAGATATTTCCATGTTCATCCAGAAGGCTGTGTAGATATATCCATGTTCATAGAGATAGCGGTGTAGATATTTCCATGTTCATACAGATAGTGGTGTAGATATTTCCATGTTCATACAGATAGCGGTGTAGTTATTTCCATGTTCATACAGATAGCGGTGTAGCTATTTCCATGTTCATACAGATAGCGGTGTAGATATTTCCATGTTCATCCAGATGGCTGTGTAGATATATCCATGTTCATACAGATGGCGGTGAAGATATTTCCATGTCCATACAGATAGCAGTGTAGATATTTCCATGTTCATGCAGATAGTGGTGTAGATAATTCCATGTTCATACTGATAGCCGTGTAGATATTTCCATGTGTAAAGAGATAGCTGTGTAGATATTTCCATGTATATTCAGATAGCTGTGTAGTTATTTCCATTTTCATGCAGATAGCGGTGTAGATATTTCTAAGTTCAAAAAGATAGTGGTGTAGATATTTCCATGTTCATACAGATAGCGGTGTAGAAATTTCCATGTTTATACAGATAGCGGTGAAGATGTATGCCTGTTTACACAGATCGCGGTGTAGATATTTCCATGTTCATACAGATAGCGGTGTAGATATTTCCATGTTCATCCAGATGGCTGTGTAGATATATCCATGTTTAAACAGATGGTGTTGAAGTTATTTCCATGTTCATACAGATAGCGGTGTAGATATTTCCATGTTCATACAGATAGTGGTTTAGATATTTCCATGTTCATTCAGATAGCGGTGTAGGTATTTCCATGTTTACACAGATAGCGGTGAAGATATTTCCATGTTTATACTGATAGCGGTGTAGATATCTCCGTCTTAATACAGATGGCGGTGTAGATATTTATGTGTTCATACACATGGCGGTGCAGATATTTCCATGTTTATACAGATGGCGGTGTAGATATTTCCATGTTTATAGAGATAGCGGTGTAGTTATTTCCATGTGTAAAGAGATAGCTGTGTAGATATTTCCATGTATATGCAGATAGCTGTGTAGATATTTCCATTTTCATGCAGATAGCGGTGTACATATTTCCATGTTCAAACAGGTAGCGGTGCAGATATTTCCACGTTCATACAGATAGCGGTGTAGATATTTCCATGTTTATACAGATAGCGGAGAAAATCTATGCATGTTTACAAAGATAGCGGTGAAGATATTTCCATGTTCATACAGATAGCGGTGTAGATATTTCCATGTTCACCCAGATGGATGTGTAGTTATTTCCATGTTCATACACATGGCGGTGAAGATATTTCCATGTTCATACAGATAGCGGTGTAGATATTTCCATGTTCATACAGATAGCGGCGTAGATATTTCCATGTTCATACAGATAGCGGTGCTGATATTTCCATGTTCATCCAGATGGCTGTGTATATATATCCATGTTCGTAGAGATGGCGGTGAAGATATTTCCATGTTCATACTGATGGCGGTGTGGATATTACCGTGTTCATACAGATAGCGGTGATGATATTTCCATGTTTATACAGGTAGCGGTGTAGATATATCCATGTTTACACAGATAGCGGTGTAGATATTTCCATGTTTATAGAGATAGCGGTGTGGATATTTCCATGTTTATACAGATAGAGGTGTAGATATCTCCATCTTAATACTGATGGTGGTGTAGATATTTATATGTTCATACAGATGGCGGTGCAGATATTTCCATGCTCATACAGATGGCGGTGTAGATATTACCATGTTCATACAGATAGCGGTGTAGTTATTTCCATGTGTAAAGAGATAGCTGTGTAGATATTTCCATGTATATGCAGATAGCTGTGTAGATATTTCCATATTCATGCAGATAGCGGTGTAGATATTTCCATGTTCAAACAGATATCGGTGTAGATATTTCCATGTTCCTACAGATAGCGGTGCTGATATTTACATGTTTATACAGGCAGCGGTGTAGATATTTCCATGTTCATCCAGACGGCTGTGTAGATATATCCATGTTCATACAGATAGCGGTGAAGATATTTCCATGTTTATACAGATAGCGCTGAAGATGTATGCATGTTTACACAGATACCGGTGTAGATATTTCCATGTTCATACAGATATCGGTGTAGATATTTCCATGTTCATCCAGATGGCTGTGTAGATATATCCATGTTCATACAGATAGCGGTGAAGATATTTCCATGTTCATACAGATAGTCCTGTAGATATTTCAATGTTCATACAGATAGCGGTGTAGCTATTTCCATGTTCATACAGATAGCGGCGTAGAAATTTCCATGTTCGTACAGATAGCGGTGTAGATATTTCCATGTTCATACAGATATCGGTGCTTATATTTCCATGTTTATACAGGTAGCGGTGTAGATATTTCCAAGTTCATACAGATAGCGGTGTAGATATTTCCATGTTCATACAGATAGCGGTGTAGCTATTTCCATGTTCATACAGATAGCGGTGTAGATATTTCCATGTTCATACAGATAGTGGTGTAGATATTTCCATGTTCATACAGATAGCTGTGTAGCTATTTCCATGTTCATACAGATAGCGGTGTAGATATTTCCATGTTCATCCAGATGGCTGTGTAGACATATCCATGTTCATACAGATGGCGGTGAAGGTAATTCCATGTTCATACAGATAGCGGTGTAGATAATTCCATGTTCATACAGATAGTGGTGTAGATATTTCCATATTCATACAGCTTGAGGGGCTGATATTTCCATGTTCATACAGATAGCGGTGTTGATAATTCCAAGTTTATACAGGTAGCGGTGTAGATATTTCCATGTTCATCCAGATGGCTCTGTAGATACATCCATGTTCATATGGATGGCGGTGAAGATATTTCCATGTTCGTACAGATAGCGGTGTATATATTTCCCTGTTTATACAAATAGCAGTGTAGATTTTTCCATGTTTATACAGATAACGGTGTAGATATTTCCAAGTTTATACAGATAACGGTGTAGATATTTCCAAGTTTATACAGATAACGGTGTAGATATCTCCATCTTAATACAGATGGCGGTGTAGATATTTATATGTTCATACAGATGGCGGTGCAGATATTTCCAAGTTCATACTGATGGCGGTGTAGATATTTCCATGTTTATAGAGATAGCGGTGTAGTTATTTCCTTGTGTAAAGGGATAGCTTTGTAGATATTTCCATGTATATGCAGATAGCTGTGTAGATATTTCCATTTTCATGCAGATAGCGGTGCAGATATTTCCATGTTCAAACAGATAGCGGTGTAGATATTTCAATGTTCATACAGATAGCGGTGTAGATATTTCCATGTTTATACAGATAGCGGTGAAGATATATGCATGTTTACACTGATAGCGGTGTAGGTATTTCCATGTTCATACAGATAGCGTTGTAGATATTTCCATGTTCATCCAGATGGCTGTGAAGATATATCCATGTTCATACAGATGGCGGTGAAGATATTTCCATGTTCCTACAGATAGCGGTGTAAATATTTCCATGTTCATACAGATATTGGTGTAGATATTTCCATGTTCATACAGATAGCGGTGTTGCTATTTCCATGTTCATACAGATAGCGTTGTAGATATTTCCATGTTCATCCAGATGGCTGTGTAGATATATCCATGTTCATACAGATGGCGGTGAAGATATTTCCAGGTTCATACAGATAGCGGTGTAAATATTTCCATGTTCATTCAGATAGTGGTGTAGATATTTCCATGTTCATACAGATAGCGGTGTAGCTATTTCCATGTTCATACAGAGAGCGGTGTAGATATTTCCATCTTCATCCAGATGGCTGTGTAGACACATCCATTTTCATACAGATGGCGGTGAAGATAATTCCATGTTCATAGAGATAGCGGTGTAGATATTTTCATGTTCATACTGATAGTGGTGTAGATATTTCCATGTTCATACAGATAGAGGGGCTGATATTTCCATGTTCATACAGATAGCGGTGCTGATATTTCCATGTTTATACAGGTAGCGTTGTAGATATTTCCATGTTTATACAGATAGCAGTGTAGATATCTCCATCTTAATACAGATGTCGATGTAGATATTTATATGTTCATAAAGATGGCCGTGCAGATATTTCCATGTTCATACAGATGGCGGTGTAGATATATCCATGTTCATACAGATAGCGGTGTAGTTATTTCCATGTGTAAAGAGATAGCGGTGTAGATATTTCCATGTATATGCAGATAGCAGTGTAGATATTTCCATTTTCATGCAGATAGCGGTTTAGATATTTCCATGTTCAAACAGATAGCGGTGTAGATATTTCCATGTTCATACAGATAGCGGTGTAGATATTTCCATGTTTATACAGATAGCGGTGAAGATGTATGCATGTTTCCACAGATAGCGGTGTAGATATTTCCATGTTCATACAGATAGCGGTGTATATATTTCCATGTTCATCCAGATGGCTGTGTAGATATATCCATGTTCATACAGATAGTGCTGTAGATATTTCCATGTTCATGCAGATAGCGGTGTAGCTATTTCCATATTCATACAGATAGCGGAGTAGATATTTCCATGTTCGTACAGATAGCGGTGTAGATATTTCCATGTTCATACAGATAGCGGTGCTTATATTTCCATGTTCATACAGGTAGCGGTGTAGATATTTCCCTGTTTATGCAGATAGCAGTGTACATATTTCCATGTTTATACAGATAGCGGTGTAGATATTTGCATGTTTATGCAGCTAGCGGTGTAGATATTTCCATGTTTATACTGATAGCGGTGTAGATATTTCCATGTTTATACAGATAGCGGTGTAGATATTTCCATGTTTATTCAGATAGCGGTGTAGCTATCTCCATCTTAATACTGATGGCGGTGTAGATATTTATAAGTTCACACAGATGGCGGTGCAGATATTTCCATGTTCATACAGATGGCGGTGTAGATATCTCCATGTTTATAGAGATAGCGGTGCAGTTATTTCCATGTATAAAGAGATAGCTTTGTAGATATTTCCATTTTCATGCAGATAGCGGTGTAGATATTTCCATGTTCAAACAGATAGCGGTGTAGATATTTCCATGTTCACACAGATAGCGGTGGTGATATTTCCATGTTTATACAGGTAGCGGTCTAGGTATTTCCATGTTTATACAGATAGCGGTGTAGATATGTCCATGTTTATACAGATAGCGGTGTAGATATCTCCATCTTAATATAGATGGCGGTGTAGATATTTATGTGTTCATACAGATGGCGGTGCAGATATTTCCATGTTCATACAGATAGCGGTGTAGATATTTCCATGTTCATCCAGATGGCTGTGTAGATATATCCATGTTTACACAGATGGCGTTGAAGATATTTCCATGTTCATACAGATAGCAGTGTAGATATTTCCATGTTCATACAGATAGTGGTTAAGATATTTCCATGTTCATTCAGATAGCGGTGTAGATATTTCCATGTTTACACAGATAGCGGTGTAGATATTTCCATGTTTATACTGATAGCGGTGTAGATATCTCCATCTTAATACAGATGGCGGTGTAGATATTTATGTGTTCATACACATGGCGGTGCAGATATTTCCATGTTTATACAGATGGCGGTGTAGATATTTCCATGTTTATAGAGATAGCGGTGTAGTTATTTCCATGTGTAAAGAGATAACTGTGTAGATATTTCCATGTATATGCAGATAGCTGTGTAGATATTTCCAATTTCATGCAGATAGCGGTGTAGATATTTCCATGTTCAAACAGGTAGCGGTGCAGATATTTCCATGTTCATACAGATAGCGGTGTAGATATTTCCATGTTTATACAGATAGCGGAGAAAATGTATGCATGTTTACAAAGATAGCGGTGAAGATATTTCCATGTTCATACAGATAGCGGTGTAGATATTTCCATGTTCACCCAGATGGCTGTGTAGTTATTTCCATGTTCATACACATGGCGGTGAAGATATTTCCATGTTCATACAGATAGAGGTGTAGATATTTCCATGTTCATACAGATAGCGGCGTAGATATTTCCATGTTCATACAGATAGCGGTGCTGATATTTCCATGTTCATCGAGATGGCTGTGTATATATATCCATGTTCGTAGAGATGGCGGTGAAGATATTTCCATTTTCATACTGATGGCGATGTGGATATTACCGTGTTCATACAATTAGCGGTGATGATATTTCCATGTTTATACAGGTAGCGGTGTAGATATTTCCATGTTTATATAGATAGCGGTGTAGATATTTCCATGTTTATAGAGATAGCGGTGTGGATATTTCCATGTTTATACAGATAGAGGTGTAGATATATCCATCTTAATACAGATGGCGGTGTAGATATTTATATGTTCATACAGATGGCGGTGCAGATATTTCCATGCTCATACAGATGGCGGTGTAGATATTACCATGTTCATACAGATAGCGGTGTAGTTATTTCCATGTGTAAAGAGATAGCTGTGTAGATATTTCCATGTATATGCAGATAGCTGTGTAGATATTTCCATATTCATGCAGATAGCGGTGTAGATATTTCCATGTTCAAACAGATATCGGTGTAGATATTTCCATGTTCCTACAGATAGCGGTGCTGATATTTACATGTTTATACAGGTAGCGGTGTAGATATTTCCATGTTTATACAGATAGCGGTGTAGATATTTCCATGTTCATCCAGACGGCTGTGTAGATATATCCATGTTCATACAGATAGCGGTGTAGATATTTCCATGTTCATACAGATAGTGGTGTAGATATTTCCATGTTCATACAGATAGCGGTGTAGCTATTTCCATGTTCATACAGATAGCGGTGTAGATATTTCCATGTTCATCCAGATGGCTGTGTAGATATATCCATGTTCATACAGATGGCGGTGAAGATATTTCCATGTTCATACAGATAGCGGTGTAGATATTTCCATGTTAATCCAGACTGCTGTGTAGATATATCCATGTTCATACAGATAGCGCTGAAGATATTTCCATGTTTATACAGATAGCGGTGAAGATGTATGCATGTTTACACAGATACCGGTGTAGATATTTTCATGTTCATACAGATATCGGTGTAGATATTTCCATGTTCATCCAGATGGCTGTGTAGATATATCCTTGTTCATACAGATAGCGGTGAAGATATTTCCATGTTCATACAGATAGTCCTGTAGATATTTCCATGTTCATACAGATAGCGGTGTAGCTATTTCCATGTTCATACAGATAGCGGCGTAGAAATTTCCATGTTCGTACAGATAGCGGTGTAGATATTTCCATGTTCATACAGATATCGGTGCTTATATTTCCATGTTTATACAGGTAGCGGTGTAGATATTTCCATGTTTATACAGATAGCGGTGTAGATATTTCCATGTTTATACAGATAGCGGTGTAGATATTTCCAAGTTCATACAGATAGTGGTGTAGATATTTCCTTGTTCATACAGATAGCAGTGTAGCTATTTCAATGTTCATACAGATAGCGGTGTAGATATTTCCATGTTCATACAGATAGTTGTGTAGATATTTCCATGTTCATACAGATAGCTGTGTAGCTATTTCCATGTTCATACAGATAGCGGTGTAGCTATTTCCATGTTCATACAGATAGCGGTGTAGGTATTTCCATGTTCATCCAGATGGCTGTGTAGACATATCCATGTTCATACAGATGGCGGTGAAGGTAATTCCATGTTCATACAGATAGCGGTGTAGATAATTCCATGTTCATACAGATAGTGGTGTAGATATTTCCATGTTCATACAGATTGAGGGGATGATATTTCCTTGTTCATACAGATAGCGGTGTTGATAATTCCATGTTTATACAGGTAGCGGTGTAGATATTTCCATGTTCATCCAGATGGCTCTGTAGATACATCCATGTTCATATGGATGGCGGTGAAGGTATTTCCATGTTCGTACAGATAGCGGTGTATATATTTCCCTGTTTATACAAATAGCAGTGTAGATTTTTCCATGTTTATACAGATAGCGGTGTAGATATTTCCAAGTTTATACAGATAACGGTGTAGATATTTCCAAGTTTATACAGATAACGGTGTAGATATCTCCATCTTAATGCAGATGACGGTGTAGATATTTATATGTTCATACAGATAGCGGTGCAGATATTTCCAAGTTCATACTGATGGCGGTGTAGATATTTCCATGTTTATAGAGATAGCGGTGTAGTTATTTCCTTGTGTAAAGGGATAGCTTTGTAGATATTTCCATGTATATGCAGATAGCTGCGTAGATATTTCCATTTTCATGCAGATAGCGGTGCAGATATTTCCATGTTCAAACAGATAGCGGTGTAGATATTTCAATGTTCATACAGATAGCGGTGTAGATATTTCCATGTTTATACAGATAGCGGTGAAGATATATGCATGTTTACACTGATAGCGGTGTAGGTATTTCCATGTTCATACAGATAGCGTTGTAGATATTTCCATGTTCATCCAGATGGCTGTGTAGATGTATCCATGTTCCTACAGATGGAGGTGAAGATATTTCCATGTTCCTACAGATAGCGGTGTAGATATTTCCATGTTCATACAGATATTGGTGTAGATATTTCCATGTTCATACAGATAGCGGTGTTGCTATTTCCATGTTCATACAGATAGCGGTGTAGATATTTCCATGTTCATCCAGATGGCTGTGTAGATATATCCATGTTCATACAGATGGCGGTGAAGATATTTCCAGGTTCATACAGATAGCGGTGTAAATATTTCCATGTTTATTCAGATAGTGGTGTAGATATTTCCATGTTCATACAGATAGCGGTGTAGTTATTTCCATGTTCATACAGAGAGCGGTGTAGATATTTCCATCTTCATCCAGATGGCTGTGTAGACACATCCATGTTCATACAGATGGCGGTGAAGATAATTCCATGTTCATACAGATAGCGGTGTAGATATTTCCATGTTCATACAGATAGTGGTGTAGATATTTCCATGTTCATACAGATAGAGGGGCTGATATTTCCATGTTCATACAGATAGCGGTGCTGATATTTCCATGTTTATACAGGTAGCGTTGTAGATATTTCCATGTTTATACAGATAGCAGTGTAGATATCTCCATCTTAATACAGATGTCGATGTAGATATTTATATGTTCATAAAGATGGCCGTGCAGATATTTCCATGTTCATACAGATGGCGGTGTAGATATATCCATGTTCATACAGATAGCGGTGTAGTTATTTCCATGTGTAAAGAGATAGCGGTGTAGATATTTCCATGTATATGCAGATAGCAGTGTAGATATTTCCATTTTCATGCAGATAGCGGTTTAGATATTTCCATGTTCAAACAGATAGCGGTGTAGATATTTCCATGTTCATACAGATAGCGGTGTAGATATTTCCATGTTTATACAGATAGCGGTGAAGATGTATGCATGTTTCCACAGATATCGGTGTAGATATTTCCATGTTCATACAGATAGCGGTGTAGATATTTCAATGTTCATCCAGATGGCTGTGTAGATATATCCATGTTCATACAGATAGTGCTGTAGATATTTCCATGTTCATGCAGATAGCGGTGTAGCTATTTCCATATTCATACAGATAGCGGAGTAGATATTTCCATGTTCGTACAGATAGCGGTGTAGATATTTCCATGTTCATACAGATAGCGGTGCTTATATTTCCATGTTCATACAGGTAGCGGTGTAGATATTTCCCTGTTTATGCAGATAGCAGTGTAGATATTTCCATGTTTATACAGATAGCGGTGTAGATATTTCCATGTTTATGCAGCTAGCGGTGTAGATATTTCCATGTTTATACTGATAGCGGTGTAGATATTTCCATGTTTATACAGATAGCGGTGTAGATATTTCCATGTTTATTCAGATAGCGGTGTAGCTATCTCCATCTTAATACTGATGGCGGTGTAGATATTTATAAGTTCACACAGATGGCGGTGTAGATATTTCCATGTTCATACAGATGGCGGTGTAGATATCTCCATGTTTATAGAGATAGCGGTGTAGTTATTTCCATGTATAAAGAGATAGCTTTGTAGATATTTCCATTTTCATGCAGATAGCGGTGTAGATATTTCCATGTTCAAACAGATAGCGGTGTAGATATTTCCATGTTCACACAGATAGCGGTGGTGATATTTCCATGTTTATACAGGTAGCGGTCTAGGTATTTCCATGTTTATACAGATAGCGGTGTAGATATGTCCATGTTTATACAGATAGCGGTGTAGATATCTCCATCTTAATATAGATGGCGGTGTAGATATTTATGTGTTCATACAGATGGCGGTGCAGATATTTCCATGTTCATACAGATAGCGGTGTAGATATTTCCATGTTCATCCAGATGGCTGTGTAGATATATCCATGTTTACACAGATGGCGTTGAAGATATTTCCATGTTCATACAGATAGCGGTGTAGATATTTCCATGTTCATACAGATAGTGGTTAAGATATTTCCATGTTCATTCAGATAGCGGTGTAGATATTTCCATGTTTACACAGATAGCGGTGTAGATATTTCCATGTTTATACTGATAGCGGTGTAGATATCTCCATCTTAATACAGATGGCGGTGTAGATATTTATGTGTTCATACACATGGCGGTGCAGATATTTCCATGTTTATACAGATGGCGGTGTAGATATTTCCATGTTTATAGAGATAGCGGTGTAGTTATTTCCATGTGTAAAGAGATAACTGTGTAGATATTTCCATGTATATGCAGATAGCTGTGTAGATATTTCCAATTTCATGCAGATAGCGGTGTAGATATTTCCATGTTCAAACAGGTAGCGGTGCAGATATTTCCATGTTCATACAGATAGCGGTGTAGATATTTCCATGTTTATACAGATAGCGGAGAAAATGTATGCATGTTTACAAAGATAGCGGTGAAGCTATTTCCATATTCATACAGATAGCGGTGTAGATATTTCCATGTTCACCCAGATGGCTGTGTAGTTATTTCCATGTTCATACACATGGCGGTGAAGTTATTTCCATGTTCATACAGATAGAGGTGTAGATATTTCCATGTTCATACAGATAGCGGCGTAGATATTTCCATGTTCATACAGATAGCGGTGCTGATATTTCCATGTTCATCCAGATGGCTGTGTATATATATCCATGTTCGTAGAGATGGCGGTGAAGATATTTCCATTTTCATACTGATGGCGGTGTGGATATTACCGTGTTCATACAATTAGCGGTGATGATATTTCCATGTTTATACAGGTAGCGGTGTAGATATTTCCATGTTTATATAGATAGCGGTGTAGATATTTCCATGTTTATAGAGATAGCGGTGTGGATATTTCCATGTTTATACAGATAGAGGTGTAGATATATCCATCTTAATACAGATGGCGGTGTAGATATTTATATGTTCATACAGATGGCGGTGCAGATATTTCCATGCTCATACAGATGGCGGTGTAGATATTACCATGTTCATACAGATAGCGGTGTAGTTATTTCCATGTGTAAAGAGATAGCTGTGTAGATATTTCCATGTATATGCAGATAGCTGTGTAGATATTTCCATATTCATGCAGATAGCGGTGTAGATATTTCCATGTTCAAACAGATATCGGTGTAGATATTTCCATGTTCCTACAGATAGCGGTGCTGATATTTACATGTTTATACAGGTAGCGGTGTAGATATTTCCATGTTTATACAGATAGCGGTGTAGATATTTCCATGTTCATCCAGACGGCTGTGTAGATATATCCATGTTCATACAGATAGCGGTGTAGATATTTCCATGTTCATACAGATAGTGGTGTAGATATTTCCATGTTCATACAGATAGCGGTGTAGCTATTTCCATGTTCATACAGATAGCGGTGTAGATATTTCCATGTTCATCCAGATGGCTGTGTAGATATATCCATGTTCATACAGATGGCGGTGAAGATATTTCCATGTTCATACAGATAGCGGTGTAGATATTTCCATGTTAATCCAGACTGCTGTGTAGATATATCCATGTTCATACAGATAGCGCTGAAGATATTTCCATGTTTATACAGATAGCGGTGAAGATGTATGCATGTTTACACAGATACCGGTGTAGATATTTTCATGTTCATACAGATATCGGTGGAGATATTTCCATGTTCATCCAGATGGCTGTGTAGATATATCCTTGTTCATACAGATAGCGGTGAAGATATTTCCATGTTCATACAGATAGTCCTGTAGATATTTCCATGTTCATACAGATAGCGGTGTAGCTATTTCCATGTTCATACAGATAGCGGCGTAGAAATTTCCATGTTCGTACAGATAGCAGTGTAGATATTTCCATGTTCATACAGATATCGGTGCTTATATTTCCATGTTTATACAGGTAGCGGTGTAGATATTTCCATGTTTATACAGATAGCGGTGTAGATATTTCCATGTTTATACAGATAGCGGTGTAGATATTTCCAAGTTCATACAGATAGTGGTGTAGATATTTCCTTGTTCATACAGATAGCGGTGTAGCTATTTCAATGTTCATACAGATAGCGGTGTAGATATTTCCATGTTCATACAGATAGTTGTGTAGATATTTCCATGTTCATACAGATAGCTGTGTAGCTATTTCCATGTTCATACAGATAGCGGTGTAGCTATTTCCATGTTCATACAGATAGCGGTGTAGGTATTTCCATGTTCATCCAGATGGCTGTGTAGACATATCCATGTTCATACAGATGGCGGTGAAGGTAATTCCATGTTCATACAGATAGCGGTGTAGATAATTCCATGTTCATACAGATAGTGGTGTAGATATTTCCATGTTCATACAGATTGAGGGGATGATATTTCCTTGTTCATACAGATAGCGGTGTTGATAATTCCATGTTTATACAGGTAGCGGTGTAGATATTTCCATGTTCATCCAGATGGCTCTGTAGATACATCCATGTTCATATGGATGGCGGTGAAGGTATTTCCATGTTCGTACAGATAGCGGTGTATATATTTCCCTGTTTATACAAATAGCAGTGTAGATTTTTCCATGTTTATACAGATAGCGGTGTAGATATTTCCAAGTTTATACAGATAACGGTGTAGATATTTCCAAGTTTATACAGATAACGGTGTAGATATCTCCATCTTAATACAGATGACGGTGTAGATATTTATATGTTCATACAGATAGCGGTGCAGATATTTCCAAGTTCATACTGATGGCGGTGTAGATATTTCCATGTTTATAGAGATAGCGGTGTAGTTATTTCCTTGTGTAAAGGGATAGCTTTGTAGATATTTCCATGTATATGCAGATAGCTGCGTAGATATTTCCATTTTCATGCAGATAGCGGTGCAGATATTTCCATGTTCAAACAGATAGCGGTGTAGATATTTCAATGTTCATACAGATAGCGGTGTAGATATTTCCATGTTTATACAGATAGCGGTGAAGATATATGCATGTTTACACTGATAGCGGTGTAGGTATTTCCATGTTCATACAGATAGCGTTGTAGTTATTTCCATGTTCATCCAGATGGCTGTGTAGATGTATCCATGTTCCTACAGATGGAGGTGAAGATATTTCCATGTTCCTACAGATAGCGGTGTAGATATTTCCATGTTCATACAGATATTGGTGTAGATATTTCCATGTTCATACAGATAGCGGTGTTGCTATTTCCATGTTCATACAGATAGCGGTGTAGATATTTCCATGTTCATCCAGATGGCTGTGTAGATATATCCATGTTCATACAGATGGCGGTGAAGATATTTCCAGGTTCATACAGATAGCGGTGTAAATATTTCCATGTTTATTCAGATAGTGGTGTAGATATTTCCATGTTCATACAGATAGCGGTGTAGTTATTTCCATGTTCATACAGAGAGCGGTGTAGATATTTCCATCTTCATCCAGATGGCTGTGTAGACACATCCATGTTCATACAGATGGCGGTGAAGATAATTCCATGTTCATACAGATAGCGGTGTAGATATTTCCATGTTCATACAGATAGTGGTGTAGATATTTCCATGTTCATACAGATAGAGGGGCTGATATTTCCATGTTCATACAGATAGCGGTGCTGATATTTCCATGTTTATACAGGTAGCGTTGTAGATATTTCCATGTTTATACAGATAGCAGTGTAGATATCTCCATCTTAATACAGATGTCGATGTAGATATTTATATGTTCATAAAGATGGCCGTGCAGATATTTCCATGTTCATACAGATGGCGGTGTAGATATATCCATGTTCATACAGATAGCGGTGTAGTTATTTCCATGTGTAAAGAGATAGCGGTGTAGATATTTCCATGTATATGCAGATAGCAGTGTAGATATTTCCATTTTCATGCAGATAGCGGTTTAGATATTTCCATGTTCAAACAGATAGCGGTGTAGATATTTCCATGTTCATACAGATAGCGGTGTAGATATTTCCATGTTTATACAGATAGCGGTGAAGATGTATGCATGTTTCCACAGATATCGGTGTAGATATTTCCATGTTCATACAGATAGCGGTGTAGATATTTCAATGTTCATCCAGATGGCTGTGTAGATATATCCATGTTCATACAGATAGTGCTGTAGATATTTCCATGTTCATGCAGATAGCGGTGTAGCTATTTCCATGTTCATACAGATAGCGGAGTAGATATTTCCATGTTCGTACAGATAGCGCTGTAGATATTTCCATGTTCATACAGATAGCGGTGCTTATATTTCCATGTTCATACAGGTAGCGGTGTAGATATTTCCCTATTTATGCAGATAGCAGTGTAGATATTTCCATGTTTATACAGATAGCGGTGTAGATATTTCCATGTTCATACATCTAGCGGTGTAGATATTTCCATGTTTATACTGATAGCGGTGTAGATATTTCCATGTTTATACAGATAGCGGTGTAGATATTTCCATGTTTATTCAGATAGCGGTGTAGCTATCTCCATCTTAATACTGATAGCGGTGTAGATAATTATAAGTTCATACAGATGGCGGTGCAGATATTTCCATGTTCATACAGATGGCGGTGTAGATATCTCCATGTTTATAGAGATAGCGGTGTAGTTATTTCCATGTATAAAGAGATAGCTTTGTAGATATTTCCATTTTCATGCAGATAGCGGTGTAGATATTTCCATGTTCAAACAGATAGCGGTGTAGATATTTCCATGTTCACACAGATAGCGGTGCTGATATTTCCATGTTTATACAGGTAGCGGTGTAGGTATTTCCATGTTTATACGGATAGCGGTGTAGATATTTCCATGTTTATACAGATAGCGGTGTAGATATTTCCATGTTTATACAGATAGCGGTGTAGATATCTCCATCTTAATATAGATGGCGGTGTAGATATTTATGTGTTCATACAGATGGCGGTGCAGATATTTCCATGTTCATACCGATGGCGGTGTTGATATTTCCATGTTCATACAGATAGCGGTGTTGTTATTTCCATGTGTAACGAGATAGCTGGGTAGATATTTCCATGTAGATGCAGATAGCTGTGTAGATATTTCCATTTTCATGCAGATAGCGGTGTAGATATTTCCATGTTCATACAGATAGTGGTGTAGATATTTCCATGTTTTACAGATTGCGGTGTAGCTATTCCCATGTTCATGCAGATATCGGTGTAGATTTTTCCATGTTCATCCAGATGGCTGTGTAGATATATGCATGTTCATACAGATGGCGGTGAAGGTATTTCCATGTTCATACAGACAGCGGTGTAGATATTTCCATGTTCATACAGATAGTGGTGTAGATATTTCCATGTTCATACAGATAGCGGTGTAGCTATTTCCATGTTCATACAGATAGCGGTGTAGATATTTCCATGTTCATCCAGATGGCTGTGTAGATATATCCATGTTCATACAGATGGCAGTGAAGATATATCCATGTTCTTACAGATAGCGGTGTAGGTATTTCCATGTTCATACAGATAGTGGTGTTGATATTTCCATGTTCATACAGGTAGTCTTGTAGATATTTCCATGTTCATACAGATAGCGGTGTAGCTATTTCCATGTTCATACAAATAACGGTGTAGATATTCCCATGTTCATATATATAGCAGTGTAGATATTTCCATGTTCATCCAGATGGCTGTGTAGATATATCCATCTTCATACACACGGCAGTGAATAGATTTCCATGTTCATACAGATAACCGTGTAGATATTTCCATGTTCATACAGATAGCAGTGTAGACATTTCCATGTTCATACAGATGGCGGTGCTGATATTTCCATGTTTATACAGGTAGAGGTGTAGATATTTTCATGTTTATACAGATAGCGGTGTAGTTATTTCCATGTTTATACAGTTAGCGATGTAGTTATTTCCATGTTTATACAGATAGCGGTGTAGATATTTCCATGTTTATACTGATAGCGGTGTAGATATCTCCATCTTAATACTGATGGCGGTGAAGATATTTCCATGTTCATACAGATAGCGGTGTTGATATTTCCATGTTCATTCAGATAGCGGTGTAGATATTTCCGTGTTCGTACAGATAGCGGTGTAGATATTCCCATGTTCATATATATAGCGGTGTAGATATTTCCATTTTCATCCAGATGGATGTGTTGATATATCCATGTTCATACAGATGGCGGTGAAGAGATTTCCATGTTCATACTGATGGCGGTGTAGATATTTCCGTGTTCATACAGATAGCGGTGCTGATATTTCCATGTTTATACAGGTAGCGGTGTAGATATTTCCATGTTTATACAGATAGCGGTGTAGATATTTCCATGTTCATACAGATAGCGGTGTAGATATTTCCATGTTTGTACAGATAGAGGTGTAGATATCTCCATCTTAATACAGATGGCGGTGTAGATATTTATATGTTCATACAGATGGAGGTGCAGATATTTCCATGTTCATACTGATGGCCGTGTAGATATTACCATGTTCATACAGATAGCGGTATAGATATTTCCAAGTGTAAAGAGATGGCTGTGTAGATATTTCCATGTATATGCAGATAGCTGTGTAGATATTTCCATTTTCATGCAGATAGCGGTGTAGATATTTCCATGTTTAAACAGATATCGGTGTAGATATTTCCATGTTCATACAGATGGCGGTAAAGATATTTCCATGTTTATACAGATAGCGGTGAAGATGTATGCATGTTTACACACATAGCGGTGTAGATATTTGCATGTTCATACAGATATCGGTGTAGATATTTCCATGTTCATCCAGATGACTGTGTAGAAATATCCATGTTCCTACAGATAGCGGTGAAGATATTTCCATGTTCATACAGATAGTGCTGTAGATATTTCCATGTTCATACACATAGCGGTGTACCTATTTCCATGTTCATACAGATAGCGGCGTAGATATTTCCATGTTCGTACAGATAGCGGTGTAGATATTTCCATGTTCATACAGATATCGGTGCTTATATTTCCATGTTTATACAGGTAGCGGTGTAGATATTTCCATGTTTATACAGATAGCGGTGTAGATATTTCCGTGTTTATACAGATAGCGGTGTAGATATTTCCAAGTTAATACAGATAGCGGTGTAGATATTTCCATGTTCATGCAGATAGCGGTGTAGCTATTTCCATGTTCATACAGATAGCGGTGTAGATATTTCCATGTTCATACAGATAGCAGTGTAGATATTTCCATGTTCATACAGATAGCGGTGTAGCTATTTCCATGTTCATACAGATAGCGGTGTAGATATATCCATGTTCATCCAGATGGCTGTGTAGACATATCCATGTTCATACAGATGGCGGTGAAGGTAATTCCATGTTCATACAGATAGCGGTGTGGATAATTCCATGTTCATACAGATGGTGGTGTAGATATTTCCATGTTCATACAGATTGAGGGGCCGATATTTCCATGTTCATACAGATAGTGGTGTTGATAATTCCATTTTTATACAGGTAGCGGTGTAGATATTTCCATGTTCATCCAGATGGCTGTGCAGATATATCCATGTTCATACGGATGGCGGTGAAGATATTTCCATGTTCGTACAGATAGCGGTGTAGATATTTCCATGTTCATACAGATATGGGTGTAGATATTTCCATGTTCATACAGATAGCGGTGTAGCTATTTCCATGTTCATGCAGATAGCGGTGTAGATATTTCCATGTTCATCCGGATGGCTGTGTAGATATATCCATGTTCATACAGATGGCGGTGAAGATATTTCCATGTTCATACAGATAGCGGTGTAGATATTTCCATGTTCATACAGATACTGGTGTAGATATTTCCATGTTCATACAGATAGAGTGGCTGATATTTCCATGTTCTTACAGATAGTGGTGCTGATATTTCCAAGTTTATACAGGTAGCGGTGTAGATATTTCCATGTTTATACAGATAGCGGTGTAGATATCTCCATCTTAATACAGATGGCGGTGTAGATATTTATTAGTTCATACAGATAGCCGTGCAGATATTTCCATATTCATACAGGTTGTGGTGTAGATATTTCCATATTCATACAGATAGCGGTGTAGTTATTTCCATGTGTAAAGAGATAGCGGTGTAGATATTTCCATGTATATGCAGATAGCTGTGTAGATATTTCCATGTTCATACAGTTAGCGGTGTAGATATTTCCATGTTCATCCAGATGGCTGTGTAGATATATCCATGTTCATACAGATTGCGGTGTAGATATTTCCATGTTCATACAGATAGTGCTGTAGATATTTCCATGCTCATACACATTGCGGTGTAGCTATTTCCATGTTCATACAGACAGCAGTGTAGATATTTCCATGTTCGTACAGATAGCGGTTTAGATATTTCCATGTTCATACAGATAGCGGTGCTTATATTTCCATGTTCATACAGGTAGCGGTGTAGATATTTCCCTGTTTATACAGATAGCAGTGTAGATATTTCCATGTTTATACAGATAGCGGTGTAGATATTTCCAACTTTATACAGATAACGGTGTAGATATCTCCATATTAATACAGATGGCGGTGTAGATAATTATATGTTCATACAGATGGCGGTGCAGATATTTCCAAGTTCATACAGACGGCGGTGTAGATATTTCCATGTTTATAGAGATAGCGGTGTAGTTATTTCCATGTGTAAAGGGATAGCTTTGTAGATATTTCCATGAATATGCAGATTGCTGTGTAGATATTTCCATTTTCATGCAGATAGCGGTGCAGATATTTCCATGTTCAAACAGATAGCGGTGTAGATATTTCCATGTTCATACAGATAGGGGTGTAGATATTTCCATGTTTATACAGATAGCGGTGAAGATATATGCATGTTTACACAGATAGCGGTGTAGGTATTTCCATGTTCATACAGATAGCGGTGTAGATATTTCCATGTTCATCCAGATGGCTGTGTAGATATATCCATGTTCATACTGATGGCGGTGAAGATATTTCCATGTTCGTACAGATAGCGGTGTAGATATTTCCATGTTCATACAGATATTGGTGTAGATATTTCCATGTTCATACAGATAGCGGTGTTGCTGTTTCCATGTTCATGCAGATAGCGGTGTAGATATTTCCATGTTCATCCAGATGTCTGTGTAGATATATCCATGTTCATACAGAAGGCGGTGAAGATATTTCCAGGTTCATACAAATAGCAGTGTAAATATTTCCATGTTCATTCAGATAGTGGTGTAGGTATTTCCATGGTCATACAGATAGCGGTGTAGCTATTTCCATGTTCATACAGATGGCGGTGTAGATATTTCCATCTTCATCCAGACGGCTGTGTAGACATATCCATGTTCATACAGATGGCGGTGAAGATAATTCCATGTTCATACAGATAGCGGTGTAGATATTTCCATGTTCATACAGATAGCGGTGTAGATATTTCCATGTTCATACAGATAGAGGGGCTGATATTTCCATGTTCATACAGATAGCGGTGCTGATATTTCCATGTTTATACAGGTAGCGTTGTAGAAATTTCCATGTTTATACAAATAGCTGTGTAGATATCTCCATCTTAATACAGATGGCGATGTAGATATTTATATGTTCATAAAGATGGCCGTGCAGATATTTCCATGTTCATACAGATGGCGGTGTAGATATATCCATGTTCATACAGATAGAGGTGTATTTATTTCCATGTGTAAAGAGATAGCGGTGTAGATATTTCCTTGTATATGCAGATAGCTGTGTAGATATTTCCATTTTCATGCAGATAGCGGTTTAGATATTTCCATGTTCAAACAGATAGCGGTGTAGATATTTCCATGTTCATACAGATAGCGGTGTAGATATTTCCATGTTTATACAGATAGCGGTGAAGATGTATGCATGTTTACACAGATAGCGCTGTAGATATTTCCATGTTAATACAGATAGCGGTGAAGATATTCCCATGTTCATACAGATAGCGGTGTAGATATTTAAATGTTCATCCACATGGCTGTGTAGACATATCCATGTTCATACAGATAGCGGTGTAGATATTTCCATGTTCATGCAGATAGCAGTGTAGATATGTCCCTGTTCATACAGATAGTGGTGTAGATATTTCCATGTTCATACAGATAGAGGGGCTGATATTTCCATGTTCATACAGATAGCGCAGCTGATATTTCCATGTTTAAACAGGTAGCGCTGTGGATATTTCCATGTTTATACAGATAGCAGTGTAGATATTTCCATGTTTATACTGATAGCGGTGTAGATATTTCCATGTTTATACAGATAGCGGTGTAGATATCTCCATCTTAATACAGATGGCGGTGTAGATATTTCTATGTTCATACAGATGGCCCTGCAGATATTTCCATGTTCATACAGATGGCTGTGTAGATATTTCCATGTTCATACAGATAGCGGTGTAGTTATTTCCATGTGTAAAGAGATAGCGGTGTAGATATTTCCATGTATATGCAGTTAGCTGTGTAGATATTTCCATTTTCAAGCAGATAGCGGTTAAGATATTTCCATGTTCAAACAGATAGCGGTGTAGATATTTCCATGTTCATACAGATAGCGGTGTAGATATTTCCATGTTTATACAGATGGCCGTGAAATGTATGCATGTTTACACAGATAGCGGCGTAGATATTTCCATGTTCAAACAGATAGCGGTGTAGATATTTAAATGTTCATCCAGATGGCTGTGTAGATATATCCATGTTCATACAGATAGCGGTGTAGATATTTCCATGTTCATGCAGATAGCGGTGTAGATATTTCCATGTTCATCCATATGGCTGTGTAGATATATCCATGTTCATACAGATGGCGGTGAAGATATTTCCATGTTCATACAGATAGCGGTGTAGATATTTCCATGTTCATACAGATAGTGGTGTAGATATTTCAATGTTCATACAGATAGCGGTGTAGCTATTTCCATGTTCATACAGATAGCGGTGTAGATATTTCCATGTTCATCCAGATGGCTGTGTAGATATGTCCATGTTCATACAGATGGCGGTGAAGATATTTCCATGTTCATACAGATTGCGGTGTAGATATGTCCATGTTCATACAGATAGTGTTGTAGATATTTCCAAGTTCATACAGATAGAGGGGCTGATATTTCCATGTTCATACAGATAGCGGTGCTGATATTTCCATGTTTATACTGATAGCGGTGTAGATATTTCCATGTTTATACAGATAGCGGTGTAGATATCTCCATCTTAATACAGATGGCGGTGTAGATATTTCTATGTTCATACAGATGGCCCTGCAGATATTTCCATGTTCATACAGATGGCTGTGTAGATATTTCCATGTTCATACAGATAGCGGTGTAGTTATTTCCATGTGTAAAGAGATAGCGGTGTAGATATTTCCATGTATATGCAGTTAGCTGTGTAGATATTTCCATTTTCAAGCAGATAGCGGTTAAGATATTTCCATGTTCAAACAGATAGCGGTGTAGATATTTCCATGTTCATACAGATAGCGGTGTAGATATTTCCATGTTTATACAGATGGCCGTGAAATGTATGCATGTTTACACAGATAGCGGCGTAGATATTTCCATGTTCAAACAGATAGCGGTGTAGATATTTAAATGTTCATCCAGATGGCTGTGTAGATATATCCATGTTCATACAGATAGCGGTGTAGATATTTCCATGTTAATGCAGATAGCGGTGTAGATATTTCCATGTTCATCCATATGGCTGTGTAGATATATCCATGTTCATACAGATGGTGGTGAAGATATTTCCATGTTCATACAGATAGCGGTGTAGATATTTCCATGTTCATACAGATAGCGGTGTAGCTATTTCCATGTTCATACAGATAGCGGTGTAGATATTTCCATGTTCATCCAGATGGCTGTGTAGATATGTCCATGTTCATACAGATGGCGGAGAAGATATTTCCATGTTCATACAGATTGCGGTGTAGATATGTCCATGTTCATACAGATAGTGGTGTAGATATTTCCAAGTTCATACAGATAGAGGGGCTGATATTTCCATGTTCATACAGATAGCGGTGCTGATATTTCCATGTTTAAACAGGTAGCGGTGTAGATATTTCCATGTTTATACAGATAGCGGTGTAGATATTTCCATGTTTATACAGATAGCGGTGTAGATATTTCCATGTTTATACAGATAGCGGTGTAGATACCTCCATCTCAATACAGATGGTGGTGTATTTATATGTTCATACAGATGGCCGTGCAGATATTTCCATGTTCATCCAGATGGCTGTGTAGATATATCCATGTTCATACAGATAGCGGTGTAGATATTTCCATGTTCATACAGATAGTTGTGTAGATATTTCCATGTTCATACAGATAGCGGTGTAGTTATTTCCATATTCATACAGATAGCGGTGTAGATATTTCCGTGTTCGTACAGATAGCGTTGCTGATATTTCCATGTTTATACAGGTAGCGGTGTGGATATTTCCATGTTTATACAGATAGCGGTGTAGATATTTCCATGTTTATTCAGATAGCGGTGTAGATATTTCCAGGTTTATACAGATAGCGGTGTAGATATCTCCATCTTAATACTGATGGCGGTGTAGATATTTCCATGTTCATACAGATGGCGGTGCAGATATATCCATGTTCATACAGATGGCGGTGTAGATAATTCCATGTTCATACAGATAGCGGTGTAGCTATTTCCATGTTCATGCAGATAGCGGAGTAGATATTTCCATGTTCATCCAGATGGCTGTGTAGATATATCCATGTTCATACAGATGGCGGTGAAGATATTTCCATGTTCATACAGATAGCGGTGTAGATATTTCCATGTTCATACAGATTGTGGTGTAGATATTTCCATGTTCAGACAGATAGCGGTGTAGCTATTTCCATGTTCATACAGATAGCGTTGTAGATATTCCCATGTTCATCCAGATGGCTGTGTAGATATATCCATGTTCATACAGATGGCGGTGAAGATATTTCCATGTTCATACGGATAGCGGTGTAGATATTTCCATGTTCATACAGGTAGAGGGGCTGATATTTCCACGTTCATACAGATAGCGGTGCTGATATTTCCATGTTTTTACAGGTAGCGGTGTAGATATTTCCATGTTTATACAGATAGCGGTGTAGATATTTCCATGTTCATACAGATAGCGGTGTTGATATTTCCATGTTTATACAGATAGCGGTGTAGATATCTCCACCTTAATACAGACGGTGGTGTAGATATTTATATGTTCATACAGATGGCCGTGCAGATATTTCCATGTTCATACAGATGGCGGTGTAGATATTTCCATGTTCATACAGATAGCGGTGTAGTTATTTCCATGTGTAAAGAGATAGCTGCGTAGATATTTCCATGTATATGCAGATAGCTGTGTATATATTTCCATTTTCATACAGATAGCAGTGTAGGTATTTCCATGTTTATACAGATAGCGGTGAAGATGTATGCATGTTTACACAGATAGCGGTGTAGATATTTCCATGTTCATACAGAAATCGGTTTAGGTATTTCCATGTTCATCCAGATGGCTGTGTAGATATATCCATGTTAATACAGATAGCGGTGAAGCTATTTCCATGTTCATACAGATAGCGGTGAAGCTATTTCCATGTTCGTACAGATGGCGGTGTAGATATTTCCATGTTCGTACAGATAGCGGTGTAGATATTTCCATGTTCATACAGATAGCGGTGCTTATATTTCCATGTTTATACAGGTAGCGGTGTAGATATTTCCATGTTTATACAGATAGCGGTGTAGATATTTCCATGTTTATACAGATAGCTGTGTAGATATTTCCAGGTTCAAACAGATATCGGTTTAATTTAAATGTTCATAAAGATAGCGGTGTAGATATTTCCATGTTTATACAGATAGCGGTGAAGATGTATGCATGTTTACACAGATAGCGGTGTAGATATTTGCATGTTCATACAGATAGCGGTGTAGATATTTCCATGTTCATCCAGATGGCTGTGTAGATATATCCATGTTCATACAGATAGCGGTGACTATATTTCCATGTTCATACAGATAGTGGTGTAGGTATTTCCATGTTCATACAGATAGCGGTGTAGCTATTTCCATGTTCATACAGATAGCGGTGTAGATCTTTCAATGTTCGTACAGATAGCGGTGTAGATATTTCCATGTTCATACAGATAGCGGTGCTGATATTTCCATGTTTATACAGGTAGCGGTGCAGATATTTCCATGTTTATACAGATAGCGGTGTAGATATTTCCATGTTTATACAGATAGCGGTGTAGATATTTCCAGGTTTATACAGATAGCGGTGTAGATATTTCCATGTTCATCCAGATGGCTGTGTTGATATATCCATGTTCATACAGATAGCGGTGAAGATATTCCCATGTTCATACAGATAGCGGTGTAGATATTTAAATGTTCATCCACATGGCTGTGTAGACATATCCATGTTCATACAGATAGCGGTGTAGATATTTCCATGTTCATGCAGATAGCGGTGTAGATATGTCCCTGTTCATACAGATAGTGGTGTAGATATTTCCATGTTCATACAGATAGAGAGGTTGATATTTCCATGTTCATACAGATAGCGGTACTGTATTTCCATGTTTAAACAGGTAGCGCTGTAGATATTTCCATGTTTATACAGTTAGCGGTGTAGATATTTCCATGCTTATACTGATAGCGTTGTAGATATTTCCATGTTTATACAGATAGCGGTGTAGATATCTCCATCTTAATACAGATGGCGGTGTAGATATTTCTATGTTCATACAGATGGCCCTGCAGATATTTCCATGTTCATACAGATGGCTGTGTAGATATTTCCATGTTCATACAGATAGCGGTGTAGTTATTTCCATGTGTAAAGAGATAGCGGTGTAGATATTTCCATGTATATGCAGTTAGCTGTGTAGATATTTCCATTTTCAAGCAGATAGCGGTTAAGATATTTCCATGTTCAAACAGATAGCGGTGTAGATATTTCCATGTTCATACAGATAGCGGTGTAGATATTTCCATGTTTATACAGATGGCCGTGAAATGTATGCATGTTTACACAGATAGCGGCGTAGATATTTCCATGTTCAAACAGATAGCGGTGTAGATATTTAAATGTTCATCCAGATGGCTGTGTAGATATATCCATGTTCATACAGATAGCGGTGTAGATATTTCCATGTTCATGCAGATAGCGGTGTAGATATTTCCATGTTCATCCATATGGCTGTGTAGATATATCCATGTTCATACAGATGGCGGTGAAGATATTTCCATGTTCATACAGATAGCGGTGTAGATATTTCCATGTTCATACAGATAGTGGTGTAGATATTTCAATGTTCATACAGATAGCGGTGTAGTTATTTCCATGTTCATACAGATAGCGGTGTAGATATTTCCATGTTCATCCAGATGGCTGTGTAGATATGTCCATGTTCATACAGATGGCGGTGAAGATATTTCCATGTTCATACAGATTGCGGTGTAGATATGTCCATGTTCATACAGATAGTGGTGTAGATATTTCCAAGTTCATACAGATAGAGGGGCTGATATTTCCATGTTCATACAGATAGCGGTGCTGATATTTCCATGTTTAAACAGGTAGCGGTGTAGATATTTCCATGTTTATACAGATAGCGGTGTAGATATTTCCATGTTTATACAGATAGCGGTGTAGATATTTCCATGTTTATACAGATAGCGGTTTAGATACCTCCATCTCAATACAGATGGTGGTGTATTTATATGTTCATACAGATGGCCGTGCAGATATTTCCATGTTCATACAGATGGCGGTGTAGATATTTCCATGTTCACGCAGATAGCGGTGTAGTTATTTCCATGTGTAAAGAGATAGCTGTGTAGATATTTCCTTGTATATGCAGATAGCTGTGTAGATATTTCCATTTTCATGCAGATAGCGGTTTAGATATTTCCATGTTCAAACAGATAGCGGTGTAGATATTTCCATGTTCATACAGATAGCGGTGTTGATATTTCCATGTTTATACAGATAGCGGTGAAGATGTATGCATGTTTACACAGATAGCGGTGTAGATATTTCCATGTTCATACAGATAGCGGTGTAGATATTTCCATGTTCATACAGCTAGTGCTGTAGTTATTTCCATGTTCGTACAGATAGCGGTGTAGATATTTCCATGTTCATACAGATAGCGGTGCTTATATTTCCATGTTTATACAGGTAGTGGTGTAGATATTTCCATGTTTATACAGAAAGCGGTGTAGATATTTCCATGTTTACACAGATAGCGGTGTAGGTGTTTCCATGTTTATACAGATAGCGGTGTAGATATTTCCATGTTTATACAGATAGCGGTGTAGATATTTCCATGTTTATACAGATAGCGGTGTAGGTATTTGCATGTTCATCCAGATGGCTGTGTAGATATACCCATGTTCATACAGATGGCGGTGAAGATATTTCCATGTTCATACAGATAGCGGTGTACATATTTCCATGTTCGTACTGATAGTGGTGTAGATATTTCCATGTTCATACAGATAGCGGTGTAGCTATTTCCATGTTCATACAGATAGCGGTGTAGATATTTCCATGTTCATCCAGATGGCTGTGTAGACATATCCATGTTCATGCAGATGGCGGTGAAGATAATTCCATGTTCATACAGATAGCGGTGTAGATATTTCCATGTTAATACAGATAGTGGTGTAGACATTTCCAAGTTCATACAGATACAGGGGCTGATATTTCCATATTCATACAGATAGCGGTGCTGATATTTCCATGTTTATACTGGTAGCGGTGTAGATCTTTCCATGTTCGTACAGAAAGCGGTGTAGATATTTCCATGTTCAATCAGATAGCGGTGCTGATATTTCCATGTTTATACAGGTAGCAGTGCAGATATTTCCATGTTTTTACTGATAGCGGTGTAGATATTTCCATGTTTATACAGATAGCGGTGTAGATATTTCCAGGTTTATACAGATAGCGGTGTAGATATTTCCCTGTTCATCCAGATGGCTGTGTAGATATATCCATGTTCATACAGATGGCGGTGAAGATATTTCCATGTTCATACAGATAGCGGTGTAGATATTTCCATGTTCATACAGATAGCGGTGTAGCTATTTCCATGTTCATACAGATAGCGGTGTAGCTATTTCCATGTTCATACAGATAGCGGTGTAGATAGATATATCCATGTTCATACATATGGCAGTGAAGATATTTCCATGCTCATACAGATAGCGGTGTAGATATGTCCACGTTCATACATATAGTGGTGTTGATATTTCCATGTTCATACAGATAGAGGGGCTGATATTTCCATGTTCATACAGATAGCGGTGCTGATATTTCCATGTTTAAACAGGTAGCGGTGTAGATATTTCCATGTTCATCCAGATGGCTGTGTAGATATGTCCATGTTCATACAGAGAGCGGAGTAGATATTTCCATGTTCATACAGAGAGTGGTGTAGATGTTTCCATGTTCATACAGATAGCGGTGTAGCTATTTCCATGTCCATGCAGATAGCGGTGTAGATATTTCCATGTTCATCCAGATCGCTGTGTAGATATTTCCATGTTCATACAGATAGTGGTGAAGATAATTCCATGTTCATACAGATAGCGGTGTAGTTATTTCCATGTGTAAAGAGATAGCTGTGTAGATATTTCCATGTATATTCAGATAGCTGTGTAGATATTTCCATTTTCATGCAGATAGCGGTGTAGATATTTCTAAGTTCAAAAAGATAGCGGTGTAGATATTTCCATGTTCATACAGATAGCGGTGTAAAAATTTCCATGTTTATACAGATAACGGTGAAGATGTATGCCTGTTTACACAGATAGCGGTGTAGATATTTCCATGTTCATATAGATAGCGGTGTAGATATTTCCATGTTCATACAGATAGCGTTGTAGATATTTCCATGTTCATACAGATAGCGGTGTAGATATTTCCATGTTTATACAGATAGCGGTGTAGATATCTCCATCTTAATACAGATGGCCGTGTAGATAGCTATATGTTCATATAGATGGCGGTGGAGATATTTCTATGTTCATACAGATGGCGGTGTAGATATTTCCATGTTTATAGAGATAGCGGTGTAGTTATTTACATGTGAAAAGAAATAGCTGTGTAGATATTTCCATGTATATGCACATAGCTGTGTAGATATTTCCATTTTCATGCAGATAACAGTGCAGATATTTCCATGTTCAAACAGATAGCGGTGTAGGTATTTCCCTGTTCATACAGATAGCGGTGTAGATATATCCATGTTTATACAGATAGCGGTGAGGATGTGTGCATGTTTACACAGATAGCGGTGTAGATATTTCCATGTTCAAACAGATAGAGGTGTAGATAATTCCATGTTCATCCAGAAGGCTGTGTAGATATATCCATGTTCATACAGATAGCGGTGTAGCTATTTCCATGTTCATACAGATAGCGGTGTAGCTATTTCTATGTTCATACAGATAGCGGTGTAGATATTTCCATGTTCATAGAGATAGCGGTGTAGCTATTTCCATGTTCATACAGATAGCGGTGTAGATATTTCCATGTTCATTCTGATGGCTGTGTAGATATATCCATGTTCATACAGATGGCGGTGCAGATATTTCCATCTTCATACAGATAGCGGTGTAGATATTTCCATGTTCATACAGATAGTGGTGTAGATATTTCCATGTTCATACAGATAGCGGTGTAGCTATTTCCATGTTCATACAGATAGCGGTGTAGATATTTCCATATTCATCCAGATGTCTTTGTAGATATATCCATGTTCATACAGATGGCAGTGAAGATATTTCCATGTTCATACGGATAGCGGTGTAGATATTTCCATGTTCATCCAGATGGCTGTGTAGATATATCCATGTTCATGCAGATGGCGGTGAAGATATTTCCATGTTCTTACAGATAGCAGTGTAGATATTTCCATGTTCATACAGATAGTGGTGTAGATAATTCCATGTTCATACAGATAGCGGTGTAGTTATTTCCATGTGTAAAGAGATAGTTGTGTAGATATTTCCATGTATATTCATATAGCTGTGTAGATATTTCCATTTTCATGCAGATAGCTGTGTAGATATTTCTAAGTTCAAAAAGATAGCGGTGTAGATATTTCCATGTTCATACAGATAGCGGTGTAGAAATTTCCATGTTTATACAGATAGCGGTGAAGATGTATGCCTGTTTACACAGATCGCGGTGTAGATATTTCCATGTTCATACAGATACCGGTGTAGATATTTCCATGTTCATCCAGATGGCTGAGTAGATATATCAATGTTTAAACAGATGGCGTTGAAGATATTTCCATGTTCATACAGATAGCGGTGTAGATATTTCCATGTTTATACAGATAGCGGTGTAGATATCTCCATCTTAATACAGATGGCGGTGTAGATAGTTATATGTTCATACAGATGGCGGTGGAGATATTTCCATCTTCATTCAGATGGCGGTGTAGATATTTCCATGTTTATAGAGATAGCGGTGTAGTTATTTACATGTGTAAAGAAATAGCTGTGTAGATATTTCCATGTATATGCAGATAGCTGTGTAGATATTTCCATTTTCATGCAGATAGCGGTGTAGATATTACCAAGTTCAAACAGATAGCGGTGTAGGTATTTCCATGTTCATACAGATAGCGGTGTAGATATATCCATGTTTATACTGATAGCGGTGAAGAAGTAAGCATGTTTACACAGATAGCGGTGTAGATATTTCCATGTTCATACAGATAGCCGTGTAGATATTTCCATGTTTATCCAGAAGGCTGTGTAGATATATCCATGTTCATAGAGATAGCGGTGTAGATATTTCCATGTTCATACAGATAGTGGTGTAGATATTTCCATGTTCATACAGATAGCGGTGTAGTTATTTCCATGTTCATACAGATAGCGGTGTAGCTATTTCCATGTTCATACAGATAGCGGTGTAGATATTTCCATGTTCATCCAGATGGCTGTGTAGATATATCCATGTTCATACAGATGGCGGTGAAGATATTTCCATGTCCATACAGATAGCAGTGTAGATATTTCCATGTTCATGCAGATAGTGGTGTAGATAATTCCATGTTCATACTGATAGCCGTGTAGATATTTCCATGTGTAAAGAGATAGCTGTGTAGATATTTCCATGTATATTCAGATAGCTGTGAAGTTATTTCCATTTTCATGCAGATAGCGGTGTAGATATTTCTAAGTTCAAAAAGATAGTGGTGTAGATATTTCCATGTTCATACAGATAGCGGTGTAGAAATTTCCATGTTTATACAGATAGCGGTGAAGATGTATGCCTGTTTACACAGATCGCGGTGTAGATATTTCCATGTTCATACAGATAGCGGTGTAGATATTTCCATGTTCATCCAGATGGCTGTGTAGATATATCCATGTTTAAACAGATGGCGTTGAAGATATTTCCATGTTCATACAGATAGCGGTGTAGATATTTCCATGTTCATACAGATAGTGGTTTAGATATTTCCATGTTCATTCAGATAGCGGTGTAGGTATTTCCATGTTTACACAGATAGCGGTGAAGATATTTCCATGTTTATACTGATAGCGGTGTAGATATCTCCATCTTAATACAGATGGCGGTGTAGATATTTATGTGTTCATACACATGGCGGTGCAGATATTTCCATGTTTATACAGATGGCGGTGTAGATATTTCCATGTTTATAGAGATAGCGGTGTAGTTATTTCCATGTGTAAAGAGATAGCTGTGTAGACATTTCCATGTATATGCAGATAGCTGTGTAGATATTTCCATTTTCATGCAGATAGCGGTGTACATATTTCCATGTTCAAACAGGTAGCGGTGCAGATATTTCCATGTTCATACAGATAGCGGTGTAGATATTTCCATGTTTATACAGATAGCGGAGAAAATCTATGCATGTTTACAAAGATAGCGGTGAAGATATTTCCATGTTCATACAGATAGCGGTGTAGATATTTCCATGCTCACCCAGATGGATGTGTAGTTATTTCCATGTTCATACACATGGCGGTGAAGATATTTCCATGTTCATACAGATAGCGGTGTAGATATTTCCATGTTCATACAGATAGCGGCGTAGATATTTCCATGTTCATACAGATAGCGGTGCTGATATTTCCATGTTCATCCAGATGGCTGTGTATATATATCCATGTTCGTAGAGATGGCGGTGAAGATATTTCCATGTTCATACTGATGGCGGTGTGGATATTACCGTGTTCATACAGATAGCGGTGATGATATTTCCATGTTTATACAGGTAGAGGTGTAGATATATCCATGTTTACACAGATAGCGGTGTAGATATTTCCATGTTTATAGAGATAGCGGTGTGGATATTTCCATGTTTATACAGATAGAGGTGTAGATATCTCCATCTTAATACTGATGGTGGTGTAGATATTTATATGTTCATACAGATGGCGGTGCAGATATTTCCATGCTCATACAGATGGCGGTGTAGATATTACCATGTTCATACAGATAGCGGTGTAGTTATTTCCATGTGTAAAGAGATAGCTGTGTAGATATTTCCATGTATATGCAGATAGCTGTGTAGATATTTCCATATTCATGCAGATAGCGGTGTAGATATTTCCATGTTCATACAGATAGCGGTGAAGATATTTCCATGTTTATACAGATAGCGCTGAAGATGTATGCATGTTTACACAGATACCGGTGTAGATATTTCCATGTTCATACAGATATCGGTGTAGATATTTCCATGTTCATCCAGATGGCTGTGTAGATATATCCATGTTCATACAGATAGCGGTGAAGTTATTTCCATGTTCATACAGATAGTCCTGTAGATATTTTCATGTTCATACAGATAGCGGTGTAGCTATTTCCATGTTCATACAGATAGCGGCGTAGAAATTTCCATGTTCATACAGATAGCGGTGTAGATATTTCCATGTTCATACAGATATCGGTGCTTATATTTCCATGTTTATACAGGTAGCGGTGTAGATATTTCCATGTTTATACAGATAGCGGTGTAGATATTTCCATGTTTATACAGATAGCGGTGTAGATATTTCCAAGTTCATACAGATAGTGGTGTAGATATTTCCATGTTCATACAGATAGCGGTGTAGCTATTTCCATGTTCATACAGATAGCGGTGTAGATATTTCCATGTTCATACAGATAGTGGTGTAGATATTTCCATGTTCATACAGATAGCTGTGTAGCTATTTCCATGTTCATACAGATAGCGGTGTAGATATTTCCATGTTCATCCAGATGGCTGTGTAGACATATCCATGTTCATACAGATGGCGGTGAAGGTAATTCCATGTTCATACAGATAGCGGTGTAGATAATTCCATGTTCATACAGATAGTGGTGTAGATATTTCCATATTCATACAGCTTGAGGGGCTGATATTTCCATGTTCATACAGATAGCGGTGTTGATAATTCCAAGTTTATACAGGTAGCGGTGTAGATATTTCCATGTTCATCCAGATGGCTCTGTAGATACATCCATGTTCATATGGATGGCGGTGAAGATATTTCCATGTTCGTACAGATAGCGGTGTATATATTTCCCTGTTTATACAAATAGCAGTGTAGATTTTTCCATGTTTATACAGATAACGGTGTAGATATTTCCAAGTTTATACAGATAACGGTGTAGATATTTCCAAGTTTATACAGATAACGGTGTAGATATCTCCATCTTAATACAGATGGCGGTGTAGATATTTATATGTTCATACAGATGGCGGTGCAGATATTTCCAAGTTCATACTGATGGCGGTGTAGATATTTCCATGTTTATAGAGATAGCGGTGTAGTTATTTCCTTGTGTAAAGGGATAGCTTTGTAGATATTTCCATGTATATGCAGATAGCTGTGTAGATATTTCCATTTTCATGCAGATAGCGGTGCAGATATTTCCATGTTCAAACAGATAGCGGTGTAGATATTTCAATGTTCATACAGATAGCGGTGTAGATATTTCCATGTTTATACAGATAGCGGTGAAGATATATGCATGTTTACACTGATAGCGGTGTAGGTATTTCCATGTTCATACAGATAGCGTTGTAGATATTTCCATGTTCATCCAGATGGCTGTGAAGATATATCCATGTTCATACAGATGGCGGTGAAGATATTTCCATGTTCCTACAGATAGCGGTGTAGATATTTCCATGTTCATACAGATATTGGTGTAGATATTTCCATGTTCATACAGATAGTGGTGTTGCTATTTCCATGTTCATACAGATAGCGTTGTAGATATTTCCATGTTCATCCAGATGGCTGTGTAGATATATCCATGTTCATACAGATGGCGGTGAAGATATTTCCAGGTTCATACAGATAGCGGTGTAAATATTTCCATGTTCATTCAGATAGTGGTGTAGATATTTCCATGTTCATACAGATAGCGGTGTAGCTATTTCCATGTTCATACAGAGAGCGGTGTAGATATTTCCATCTTCATCCAGATGGCTGTGTAGACACATCCATGTTCATACAGATGGCGGTGAAGATAATTCCATGTTCATAGAGATAGCGGTGTAGATATTTTCATGTTCATACAGATAGTGGTGTAGATATTTCCATGTTCATACAGATAGAGGGGCTGATATTTCCATGTTCATACAGATAGCGGTGCTGATATTTCCATGTTTATACAGGTAGCGTTGTAGATATTTCCATGTTTATACAGATAGCAGTGTAGATATCTCCATCTTAATACAGATGTCGATGTAGATATTTATATGTTCATAAAGATGGCCGTGCAGATATTTCCATGTTCATACAGATGGCGGTGTAGATATATCCATGTTCATACAGATAGCGGTGTAGTTATTTCCATGTGTAAAGAGATAGCGGTGTAGATATTTCCATGTATATGCAGATAGCAGTGTAGATATTTCCATTTTCATGCAGATAGCGGTTTAGATATTTCCATGTTCAAACAGATAGCGGTGTAGATATTTCCATGTTCATACAGATAGCGGTGTAGATATTTCCATGTTTATACAGATAGCGGTGAAGATGTATGCATGTTTCCACAGATAGCGGTGTAGATATTTCCATGTTCATACAGATAGCGGTGTAGATATTTCCATGTTCATCCAGATGGCTGTGTAGATATATCCATGTTCATACAGATAGTGCTGTAGATATTTCCATGTTCATGCAGATAGCGGTGTAGCTATTTCCATATTCATACAGATAGCGGAGTAGATATTTCCATGTTCGTATAGATAGCGGTGTAGATATTTCCATGTTCATACAGATAGCGGTGCTTATATTTCCATGTTCATACAGGTAGCGGTGTAGATATTTCCCTGTTTATGCAGATAGCAGTGTAGATATTTCCATGTTTATACAGATAGCGGTGTAGATATTTCCATGTTTATGCAGCTAGCGGTGTAGATATTTCCATGTTTATACTGATAGCGGTGTAGATATTTCCATGTTTATACAGATAGCGGTGTAGATATTTCCATGTTTATTCAGATAGCGGTGTAGCTATCTCCATCTTAATACTGATGGCGGTGTAGATATTTATAAGTTCACACAGATGGCGGTGCAGATATTTCCATGTTCATACAGATGGCGGTGTAGATATCTCCATGTTTATAGAGATAGCGGTGTAGTTATTTCCATGTATAAAGAGATAGCTTTGTAGATATTTCCATTTTCATGCAGATAGCGGTGTAGATATTTCCATGTTCAAACAGATAGCGGTGTAGATATTTCCATGTTCACACAGATAGCGGTGGTGATATTTCCATGTTTATACAGGTAGCGGTCTAGGTATTTCCATGTTTATACAGATAGCGGTGTAGATATGTCCATGTTTATACAGATAGCGGTGTAGATATCTCCATCTTAATATAGATGGCGGTGTAGATATTTATGTGTTCATACAGATGGCGGTGCAGATATTTCCATGTTCATACAGATAGCGGTGTAGATATTTCCACGTTCATCCAGATGGCTGTGTAGATATATCCATGTTTAAACAGATGGCGTTGAAGATATTTCCATGTTCATACAGATAGCGGTGTAGATATTTCCATGTTCATACAGATAGTGGTTAAGATATTTCCATGTTCATTCAGATAGCGGTGTAGATATTTCCATGTTTACACAGATAGCGGTGTAGATATTTCCATGTTTATACTGATAGCGGTGTAGATATCTCCATCTTAATACAGATGGCGGTGTAGATATTTATGTGTTCATACACATGGCGGTGCAGATATTTCCATGTTTATACAGATGGCGGTGTAGATATTTCCATGTTTATAGAGATAGCGGTGTAGTTATTTCCATGTGTAAAGAGATAACTGTGTAGATATTTCCATGTATATGCAGATAGCTGTGTAGATATTTCCAATTTCATGCAGATAGCGGTGTAGATATTTCCATGTTCAAACAGGTAGCGGTGCAGATATTTCCATGTTCATACAGATAGCGGTGTAGATATTTCCATGTTTATACAGATAGCGGAGAAAATGTATGCATGTTTACAAAGATAGCGGTGAAGATATTTCCATGTTCATACAGATAGCGGTGTAGATATTTCCATGTTCACCCAGATGGCTGTGTAGTTATTTCCATGTTCATACACATGGCGGTGAAGATATTTCCATGTTCATACAGATAGAGGTGTAGATATTTCCATGTTCATACAGATAGCGGCGTAGATATTTCCAGGTTCATACAGATAGCGGTGCTGATATTTCCATGTTCATCCAGATGGCTGTGTATATATATCCATGTTCGTAGAGATGGCGGTGAAGGTATTTCCATGTTCATACTGATGGCGGTGTGGATATTACCGTGTTCATACAATTAGCGGTGATGATATTTCCATGTTTATACAGGTAGCGGTGTAGATATTTCCATGTTTATATAGATAGCGGTGCAGATATTTCCATGTTTATAGAGATAGCGGTGTGGATATTTCCATGTTTATACAGATAGAGGTGTAGATATCTCCATCTTAATACAGATGGCGGTGTAGATATTTATATGTTCATACAGATGGCGGTGCAGATATTTCCATGCTCATACAGATGGCGGTGTAGATATTACCATGTTCATACAGATAGCGGTGTAGTTATTTCCATGTGTGAAGAGATAGCTGTGTAGATATTTCCATGTATATGCAGATAGCTGTGTAGATATTTCCATATTCATGCAGATAGCGGTGTAGATATTTCCATGTTCAAACAGATATCGGTGTAGATATTTCCATGTTCCTACAGATAGCGGTGCTGATATTTACATGTTTATACAGGTAGCGGTGTAGATATTTCCATGTTTATACAGATAGCGGTGTAGATATTTCCATGTTCATCCAGACGGCTGTGTAGATATATCCATGTTCATACAGATAGCGGTGTAGGTATTTCCATGTTCATACAGATAGTGGTGTAGATATTTCCATGTTCATACAGATAGCGGTGTAGCTATTTCCATGTTCATACAGATAGCGGTGTAGATATTTCCATGTTCATCCAGATGGCTGTGTAGATATATCCATTTTCATACAGATGGCGGTGAAGATATTTCCATGTTCATACAGATAGCGGTGTAGATATTTCCATGTTAATCCAGACTGCTGTGTAGATATATCCATGTTCATACAGATAGCGTTGAAGATATTTCCATGTTTATACAGATAGCGGTGAAGATGTATGCATGTTTACACAGATACCGGTGTAGATATTTCCATGTTCATTCAGATATCGGTGTAGATATTTCCATGTTCATCCAGATGGCTGTGTAGATATATCCTTGTTCATACAGATAGCGGTGAAGATATTTCCATGTTCATACAGATAGTCCTGTAGATATTTCCATGTTCATACAGATAGCGGTGTAGCTATTTCCATGTTCATACTGATGGCCGTGTAGATATTACCATGTTCATACAGATAGCGGTATAGATATTTCCAAGTGTAAAGAGATGGCTGTGTAGATATTTCCATGTATATGCAGATAGCTGTGTAGATATTTCCATTTTCATGCAGATAGCGGTGTAGATATTTCCATGTTTAAACAGATATCGGTGTAGATATTTCCATGTTCATACAGATGGCGGTAAAGATATTTCCATGTTTATACAGATAGCGGTGAAGATGTATGCATGTTTACACACATAGCGGTGTAGATATTTGCATGTTCATACAGATATCGGTGTAGATATTTCCATGTTCATCCAGATGACTGTGTAGAAATATCCATGTTCCTACAGATAGCGGTGAAGATATTTCCATGTTCATACAGATAGTGCTGTAGATATTTCCATGTTCATACACATAGCGGTGTACCTATTTCCATGTTCATACAGATAGCGGCGTAGATATTTCCATGTTCGTACAGATAGCGGTGTAGATATTTCCATGTTCATACAGATATCGGTGCTTATATTTCCATGTTTATACAGGTAGCGGTGTAGATATTTCCATGTTTATACAGATAGCGGTGTAGATATTTCCGTGTTTATACAGATAGCGGTGTAGATATTTCCAAGTTAATACAGATAGCGGTGTAGATATTTCCATGTTCATGCAGATAGCGGTGTAGCTATTTCCATGTTCATACAGATAGCGGTGTAGATATTTCCATGTTCATACAGATAGCAGTGTAGATATTTCCATGTTCATACAGATAGCGGTGTAGCTATTTCCATGTTCATACAGATAGCGGTGTAGATATTTCCATGTTCATCCAGATGGCTGTGTAGACATATCCATGTTCATACAGATGGCGGTGAAGGTAATTCCATGTTCATACAGATAGCGGTGTGGATAATTCCATGTTCATACAGATGGTGGTGTAGATATTTCCACGTTCATACAGATTGAGGGGACGATATTTCCATGTTCATACAGATAGCGGTGTTGATAATTCCATTTTTATACAGGTAGCGGTGTAGATATTTCCATGTTCATCCAGATGGCTGTGCAGATATATCCATGTTCATACGGATGGCGGTGAAGATATTTCCATGTTCGTACAGATAGCGGTGTAGATATTTCCATGTTCATACAGATATGGGTGTAGATATTTCCATGTTCATACAGATAGCGGTGTAGCTATTTCCATGTTCATGCAGATAGCGGTGTAGATATTTCCATGTTCATCCGGATGGCTGTGTAGATATATCCATGTTCATACAGATGGCGGTGAAGATATTTCCATGTTCATACAGATAGCGGTCTAGATATTTCCATGTTCATACAGATACTGGTGTAGATATTTCCATGTTCATACAGATAGAGTGGCTGATATTTCCATGTTCTTACAGATAGTGGTGCTGATATTTCCAAGTTTATACAGGTAGCGGTGTAGATATTTCCATGTTTATACAGATAGCGGTGTAGATATCTCCATCTTAATACAGATGGCGGTGTAGATATTTATTAGTTCATACAGATAGCCGTGCAGATATTTCCATATTCATACAGGTTGTGGTGTAGATATTTCCATATTCATACAGATAGCGGTGTAGTTATTTCCATGTGTAAAGAGATAGCGGTGTAGATATTTCCATGTATATGCAGATAGCTGTGTAGATATTTCCATGTTCATACAGTTAGCGGTGTAGATATTTCCATGTTCATCCAGATGGCTGTGTAGATATATCCATGTTCATACAGATTGCGGTGTAGATATTTCCGTGTTCATACAGATAGTGCTGTAGATATTTCCATGTTCATACACATTGCTGTGTAGCTATTTGCATGTTCATACAGACAGCAGTGTAGATATTTCCATGTTCGTACAGATTGCGGTTTAGATATTTCCATGTTCATACAGATAGCGGTGCTTATATTTCCATGTTCATACAGGTAGCGGTGTAGATATTTCCCTGTTTATACAGATAGCAGTGTAGATATTTCCATGTTTATACAGATAGCGGTGTAGATATTTCCAACTTTATACAGATAACGGTGTAGCTATCTCCATATTAATACAGATGGCGGTGTAGATAATTATATGTTCATACAGATGGCGGTGCAGATATTTCCAAGTTCATACAGACGGCGGTGTAGATATTTCCATGTTTATAGAGATAGCGGTGTAGTTATTTCCATGTGTAAAGGGATAGCTTTGTAGATATTTCCATGTATATGCAGATAGCTGTGTAGATATTTCCATTTTCATGCAGATAGCGGTGCAGATATTTCCATGTTCAAACAGATAGCGGTGTAGATATTTCCATGTTCATACAGATAGCGGTGTAGATATTTCCATGTTTATACAGATAGCGGTGAAGATATATGCATGTTTACACAGATAGCGGTGTAGGTATTTCCATGTTCATACAGATAGCGGTGTAGATATTTCCATGTTCATCCAGATGGCTGTGTAGATATATCCATGTTCATACTGATGGCGGTGAAGATATTTCCATGTTCGTACAGATAGCGGTGTAGATATTTCCATGTTCATACAGATATTGGTGTAGATATTTCCATGTTCGTACAGATAGCGGTGTTGCTGTTTCCATGTTCATGCAGATAGCGGTGTAGATATTTCCATGTTCATCCAGATGTCTGTGTAGATATATCCATGTTCATACAGAAGGTGGTGAAGATATTTCCAGGTTCATACAAATAGCAGTGTAAATATTTCCATGTTCATTCAGATAGTGGTGTAGGTATTTCCATGTTCATTCAGATAGCGGTGTAGCTATTTCCATGTTCATACAGATGGCGGTGTAGATATTTCCATCTTCATCCAGACGGCTGTGTAGACATATCCATGTTCATACAGATGGCGGTGAAGATAATTCCATGTTCATACAGATAGCGGTGTAGATATTTCCATGTTCATACAGATAGCGGTGTAGATATTTCCATGTTCATACAGATAGAGGGGCTGATATTTCCATGTTCATACAGACAGCGGTGCTGATATTTCCATGTTTATACAGGTAGCGTTGTAGAAATTTCCATGTTTATACAAATAGCTGTGTAGATATCTCCATCTTAATACAGATGGCGATGTAGACATTTATATGTTCATAAAGATGGCCGTGCAGATATTTCCATGTTCATACAGATGGCGGTGTAGATATATCCATGTTCATACAGATAGCGGTGTATTTATTTCCATGTGTAAAGAGATAGCGGTGTAGATATTTCCTTGTATATGCAGATAGCTGTGTAGATATTTCCATTTTCATGCAGATAGCGGTTTAGATATTTCCATGTTCAAACAGATAGCGGTGTAGATATTTCCATGTTCATACAGATAGCGGTGTAGATATTTCCATGTTTATACAGATAGCGGTGAAGATGTATGCATGTTTACACAGATAGCGCTGTAGATATTTCCATGTTAATACAGATAGCGGTGTAGATATTTCCATGTTCATACAGATAGTGGTGTAGATATTTCCATGTTCATGCAGATAGCGGTGTAGATATTTCCATGTTCATACAGATAGCGGTGTAGATATTTCCATGTTCGTACAGATAGCAGTACAGATATTTCCATGTTCATACAGATAGCGGTGCTTATATTTCCATGTTCATATAGGTAATGGTGTAGATATTTCCCTGTTTATACAGATAGCAGTGTAGATATTTCCATGTTTATACAGATAGCGGTGTAGATATTTCCAAGTTTATACAGATAGCGGTGTAGATATCTCCATCTTAATACAGATGGCGGTTTAGATATTTATATGTTCATACAGATGGCGGTGTTGATATATCCACTTTCCTACAGATAACGGTGTAGATATTTCCATGTTCATACAGATAATGGTGTAGATATTTCCATGTTCATACAGATAGCGGTGTAGCTATTTCCATGTTCATGCAGATTGCGGTGTAGATTTTTCCATGTTCATCCAGATGGCTGTGTAGATATATGCATGATCATACAGATGGCGGTGAAGGTATTTCCATGTTCATACAGATAGCGGTGTAGATATTTCCATGTTCATGCAGATATTGGTGTTTATATTTCCATGTTTATACAGGTAGCGGTGTAGATATTTCCATGTTTATACAGATAGCGGTGCAGATATTTCCATGTTTGTACAGATAGCAGTGTAGATATTTCCAAGTTCATACAGATAGTGGTGTAGATATTTCCATGTTCATACAGATAGCGGTGTAGCTATTTCCATGTTTATACAGGTAGCGGTGTAGATATTTCCATGTTTATACTGATAGCGGTGTAGATATTTCCATGTTAATACAGATAGCGGTGTAGATATTTCCAAGTTCATACAGATAGTGGTGTAGATATTTCCATGTTCATACAGATAGCGGTGTAGCTATTTCCATGTTCATACAGATAGCGGTGTAGATATTTCCATGTTCATACAGATAGCGGTGTAGATATTTCCATGTTCATACAGATAGCGGTGTAGCTATTTCCATGTTCATACAGATAGCTGTGTAGATATTTCCATGTTCATACAGATGGCTGTGTAGACATATCCATGTTCATACAGATGGCGGTGAAGGTAATTCCATGTTCATACAGATAGCGGTGTAGATAATTCCATGTTCATACAGATAGTGGTGTAGATATTTCCATGTTCATACAGATTGAGGGGCTGATATTTCCATGTTCATACAAATAGCGGTGTTGATAATTCCATGTTTATACAGGTAGCGGTGTAGATATTTCCATGTTCATCCAGATGGCTGTGTAGATATATCCATGTTCATACGGATGGCGGTGAAGATATTTCCATGTTCGTACAGATAGCGGTGTTGATATTTCCATGTTCATACAGATATGGGTGTAGATATTTCCATGTTCATACAGATAGCGGTGTAGCTATTTCCATGTTCATGCAGGTAGCGGTGTAGATATTTCCATGTTCATCCGGATTGCTGTGTAGATATATCCATGTTCATACAGATGGCGGTGAAGATATTTCCATGTTCATAAGGATATTGGTGTAGATATTTCCATGTTCATACAGATAGCGGTGTAGCTATTTCCATGTTCATACAGATACCGGGGTAGATATTTCCATGTTCATTCAGATGGCTGTGTAGATATATCCATGTTCATACAGATAGCGGTGTAGATATTTCCATGTTCATCCAGATGGCTGTGTAGATATATCCATGTTCATACAGATAGCGGTGTAGATATTTCCAGGTTCACACAGATAGCGGTGTAGATATTTCCATGTTCGTACAGATAGCGGTGTAGATATTTCCATGTTCATACAGATAGCGGTGCTTATATTTCCATGTTCATACAGGTAGCGGTGTATATATTTCCCCGTTTATACAGATAGCAGTGTAGATATTTCCATGTTTATACAGATAGCGGTGTAGATATTTCCAAGTTTATACAGATAACGGTGTAGACATTTCCATCTTAATACAGATGGCGGTGTAGATATTTATATGTTCATACAGATGGCGGTGCAGATATTTCCAAGTTCATACAGATGGCGGTGTAGATATTTCCATGTTTATAGAGATAGCGGTGTAGTTATTTCCATGTGTAAAGGGATAGCTTTGTAGATATTTCCATGTATATGCAGATAGCTGTGTAGATATTTCCATTTTCATGCAGATAGCGGTGCAGATATTTCCATGTTCAAACAGATAGCGGTGTAGATATTTCCATGTTCATACAGATAGTGGTGTAGATATTTCCATGTTTATACAGATAGCGGTGAAGATATATGCATGTTTACACAGACAGCAGTGTAGGTATTTCCATGTTCATACAGATAGCGGTGTAGATATTTCCATGTTCATCCAGATGGCTGTGTAGATATATCCATGTTCATACAGATAGCGGTGTAGATATTTCCATGTTCATCCAGATGGCTGTGTAGATATATCCATGTTCATACAGATAGCGGTGTAGATATTTCCAGGTTCACACAGATAGCGGTGTAGATATTTCCATGTTCGTACAGATAGCGGTGTAGATATTTCCATGTTCATACAGATAGCGGTGCTTATATTTCCATGTTCATACAGGTAGCGGTGTATATATTTCCCCGTTTATACAGATAGCAGTGTAGATATTTCCATGTTTATACAGATAGCGGTGTAGATATTTCCAAGTTTATACAGATAACGGTGTAGACATTTCCATCTTAATACAGATGGCGGTGTAGATATTTATATGTTCATACAGATGGCGGTGCAGATATTTCCAAGTTCATACAGATGGCGGTGTAGATATTTCCATGTTTATAGAGATAGCGGTGTAGTTATTTCCATGTGTAAAGGGATAGCTTTGTAGATATTTCCATGTATATGCAGATAGCTGTGTAGATATTTCCATTTTCATGCAGATAGCGGTGCAGATATTTCCATGTTCAAACAGATAGCGGTGTAGATATTTCCATGTTCATACAGATAGTGGTGTAGATATTTCCATGTTTATACAGATAGCGGTGAAGATATATGCATGTTTACACAGACAGCAGTGTAGGTATTTCCATGTTCATACAGATAGCGGTGTAGATATTTCCATGTTCATCCAGATGGCTGTGTAGATATATCCATGTTCATACAGATGGCGGTGAAGATATTTCCATGTTCGTACAGATAGCGGGGTAGATATTTCCATGTTCATACAGATATTGGTGTAGATATTTCCATGTTCATACAGATAGCGGTGTTGCTATTTCCATGTTCATGCAGATAGCGGTGTAGATATTTCCATGTTCATCCAGATGTCTGTGTATATATATCCATGTTCATACAGATGTCGGTGAAGATATTTCCAGGTTCATACAAATAGCGGTGTAAATATTTCCATGTTCATTCAGATAGTTGTGTAGATATTTCCATATTCATACAGATAGCGGTGTAGCTATTTCCATGTTCATACAGATAGCGGTGAAGATATTTCCATCTTCATCCAGATGGCTGTGTAGACATATCCATGTTCATACAGATGGCGGTGAAGGTAATTCCATGTTCATACAGATAGCGGTGTAGATAATTCCATGTTCATACAGATAGTGGTGTAGATATTTCCATGTTCATACAGATTGAGGGGCTGATATTTCCATGTTCATACAAATAGCGTAGTTGATAATTCCATGTTTATACAGTTAGCAGTGTAGATATTTCCATGTTCATCCAGATGGCTGTGTAGATATATCCATGTTCATACAGATAGCGGTGTAGATATTTCCAGGTTCACACAGATAGCGGTGTAGATATTTCCATGTTCGTACAGATAGCGGTGTAGATATTTCCATGTTCATACAGATAGCGGTGCTTATATTTCCATGTTCATACAGGTAGCGGTGTACATATTTCCCCGTTTATACAGATAGCAGTGTAGATATTTCCATGTTTATACAGATAGCGGTGTAGATATTTCCAAGTTTATACAGATAACGGTGTAGATATCTCCATCTTAATACAGATGGCGGTGTAGATATTTATATGTTCATACAGATGGCGGTGCAGATATTTCCAAGTTCATACAGATGGCGGTGTAGATATTTCCATGTTTATAGAGATAGCGGTGTAGTTATTTCCATGTGTAAAGGGATAGCTTTGTAGATATTTCCATGTATATGCAGATAGATGTGTAGATATTTCCATTTTCATGCAGATAGCGGTGCAGATATTTCCATGTTCAAACAGATAGCGGTGTAGATATTTCCATGTTCATACAGATAGTGGTGTAGATATTTCCATGTTTATACAGATAGCGGTGAAGATATATGCATGTTTACACAGACAGCAGTGTAGGTATTTCCATGTTCATACAGATAGCAGTGTAGATATTTCCATGTTCATCCAGATGGCTGTGTAGATATATCCATGTTCATACAGATGGCGGTGAAGATATTTCCATGTTCGTACAGATAGCGGTGTAGATATTTCCATGTTCATACAGATATTGGTGTAGATATTTCCATGTTCATACAGATAGCGGTGTTGCTATTTCCATTTTCATGCAGATAGCGGTGTAGATATTTCCATGTTCATCCAGATGTCTGTGTAGATATTTCCATGTTCATACAGATGGCGGTGAAGATATTTCCTGGTTCATACAAATAGCGGTGTAAATATTTCCATGTTCATTCAGATAGTGGTGTAGATATTTCTATGTTCATACAGATAGCGGTGTAGCTATTTCCATGTTCATACAGATAGCGGTGTAGATATTTCCATCTTCATCCAGATGGCTGTGTAGACATATAAATGTTCATACAGATGGCGGTGAAGATAATTCCATGTTCATACAGATAGCAGTGTAGGTATTTCCATGTTCATGCAGATAGTGTTGTAGATATTTCCATGTTCATACAGATAGAGGGGCTGATATTTCCATGTTCATACAGATAGTGGTGCTGATATTTCCATGTTTATACAGGTAGCGTTGTAGATATTTCCATGTTTATACAGATAGCGGTGTAGATATCTCCATCTTAATTCAGATGGCGATGTAGATATATATATGTTCATAAAGATGGCCGTGCAGATATTTCCATGTTCATACAGGTGGCGGTGTAGATATATCCATGTTCATACAGATAGTGGTGTAGTTATTTCCATGTGTAAAGAGATAGCGGTGTAGATATTTCCATGTATATGCAGATAGCAGTGTAGATATTTCCATTTTCATGCAGATAGCGGTTTAGATATTTTCATGTTCAAACAGATAGCGGTGTAGATATTTCCATGTTCATACAGATAGCGGTGTAGATATTTCCATGCTTATACAGATAGCGGTGAAGATGTATGCATGTTTACACAGATAGCGGTGTAGATATTTCCATGTTCATACAGATAGCGGTGTAGATATTTCCATGTTCATCCAGATTGCTGTGATGATATATCCATGTTCATACAGATAGCGGTGTAGATATTTCCATGTTCTTACAGATAGTGCTGTAGATATTTCCATGTTCATGCAGATAGCGGTGTAGCTATTTCCATGTTCATACAGATAGCGGTGTAGATATTTCCATGTTCGTACAGATAGCGGTGTAGATATTTCCATGTTCATACAGATAGCGGTGCTTATATTTCCATGTTCATACAGGTAACGGTGTAGATATTTCCCTGTTTATACAGATAGCAGTGTAGATATTTCCATGTTTATACAGATAGCGGTGTAGATATTTCCAAGTTTATACAGATAGCGGTGTAGATATCTCCATCTTAATACAGATGGCGGTGTAGATATTTATATGTTCATACAGATGGCGGTGCAGATATTTCCATGTTCATACAGATGGCGGTGTAGATATTTCCATGTTTATAGAGATAGCGGTGTAGTTATTTCCATGTGTAAAGGGATAGCTTTGTAGATATTTCCATGTACATGCTGATTGCTGTGTAGATATTTCCATTTTCATGCAGATAGCGGTGTAGATATTTCCATGTTCATCCAGATGGCTGTTTAGACATATCCATGTTCATACAGATGGCGGTGAATATAATTCCATACTCATCCAGATAGCGGTGTAGATATTTCCATGTTCATACAGATAGTGGTGTAGATATTTCCATGTTCATAGAGATAGAGGGGCTGATATTTCCATGTTCATACAGATAGCGGTGCTGATACTTCCATGTTTATACAGGTAGCGTTGTAGATATTTCCATGTTTATACAGATAGCGGTGTAGATATCTCCATCTTAATACAGATGGCGATGTAGATATTTATATGTTCATACAGATGGCCGTGCGGATATTTCCATGTTCATCCATATGGCTGTGTAGATATATCCATGTTCATACAGATGGCGGTGAAGATATTTCCATGTTCATACAGATAGCAGTGTAGATATTTCCATGTTCGTACAGATAGTGGTGTAGATATTTCCATGTTCATCCAGATGGCTGTGTAGTTATTTCCATGTTCATAGAGATGGCGGTGAAGATATTTCCATGTTCATACAGATAGCGGTGTAGATATTTCCATGTTCATACAGATAGCGGTGTAGATATTTCCATCTTCATACAGATAGCGGTGCTGATATTTCCATGTTTATACAGCTAGCAGTGTAGATATTTCCATGTTTATACTGATTGCGGTGTATATATTTCTATGTTTATACAGATAGCGGTGTAGATATTTCCATGTTTATACAGATAGCGGTGTAGGTATCTCCATGTTAATACTGATAGCGGTGTAGATATTTATAAGTTCATACAGATGGCGGTGCAGATATTTCCATGTTCATACAGATGGCGGTGTAGATATCTCCATGTTCATAGAGATAGCGGTGTAGTTATTTCCATGTATAAAGAGATAGCTTTGTAGATATTTCCATTTTCATGCAGATAGCAGTGTAGATATTTCCATGTTCAAACAGATAGCGTTGTAGATATTTCCATGTTCATACAGATAGCGGTGCTGATATTTCCGTGTTTATACAGGTAGCGGTGTAGGTATTTCCATGTTTATACAGATAGCGGTGTAGATATTTCCATGTTTATACAGATAGCGGTGTAGATATTTCCATGTTTATACAGATAGCGGTGTAGATATCTCCATCTTAATATAGATGGCGGTGTAGATATTTATATGTTCATACATATGGCAGTGCAGATATTTCCATGTTCATACACATCGCGGTGTTGATATTTCCATGTTCATACAGATAGCGGTGTTGTTATTTCCATGTGTAAAAGATAGCTGTGTAGATATTTCCATGTATATGCAGATAGCTGTGTAGATATTTCCATTTTCATGCAGATAGCGGTGTAGATATTTCCATGTTCAAACAGATAGCGTTGTAGATATTTCCATGTTCATCCAGATAGCGGTGTAGATATTTCCATGTTTATACAGATAGCGGGGAAGATATATGCATGTATACACAGATAGCGGTCTAGATATTTCCATGTTCATCCAGATGGCTGTGTTGATATATCCATGTTCATACAGATAACGGTGTAGATATTTCCATGTTCATACAGATAATGGTGTAGCTATTTCCATGTTCATACAGATAGCGGTGTAGCTATTTTCATGTTCATGCAGATAGCGGTGTAGATTTTTCCATGTTCATCCAGATCGCTGTGTAGATATATGCATGATCATACAGATGGCGGTGAAGGTATTTCCATGTTCATACAGATAGCGGTGTAGATATTTCCATGTCTCTACAGATAGTGGTGTAGATATTTCCATGTTCATACAGATTGAGGGGATGATATTTCCTTGTTCATACAGATAGCGGTGTTGATAATTCCATGTTTATACAGGTAGCGGTGTAGATATTTCCATGTTCATCCAGATGGCTCTGTAGATACATCCATGTTCATATGGATGGCGGTGAAGGTATTTCCATGTTCGTACAGATAGCGGTGTATATATTTCCCTGTTTATACAAATAGCAGTGTAGATTTTTCCATGTTTATACAGATAGCGGTGTAGATATTTCCAAGTTTATACAGATAACGGTGTAGATATTTCCAAGTTTATACAGATAACGGTGTAGATATCTCCATCTTAATACAGATGACGGTGTAGATATTTATATGTTCATACAGATAGCGGTGCAGATATTTCCAAGTTCATACTGATGGCGGTGTAGATATTTCCATGTTTATAGAGATAGCGGTGTAGTTATTTCCTTGTGTAAAGGGATAGCTTTGTAGATATTTCCATGTATATGCAGATAGCTGCGTAGATATTTCCATTTTCATGCAGATAGCGGTGCAGATATTTCCATGTTCAAACAGATAGCGGTGTAGATATTTCAATGTTCATACAGATAGCGGTGTAGATATTTCCATGTTTATACAGATAGCGGTGAAGATATATGCATGTTTACACTGATAGCGGTGTAGGTATTTCCATGTTCATACAGATAGCGTTGTAGATATTTCCATGTTCATCCAGATGGCTGTGTAGATGTATCCATGTTCCTACAGATGGAGGTGAAGATATTTCCATGTTCCTACAGATAGCGGTGTAGATATTTCCATGTTCATACAGATATTGGTGTAGATATTTCCATGTTCATACAGATAGCGGTGTTGCTATTTCCATGTTCATACAGATAGCGGTGTAGATATTTCCATGTTCATCCAGATGGCTGTGTAGATATATCCATGTTCATACAGATGGCGGTGAAGATATTTCCAGGTTCATACAGATAGCGGTGTAAATATTTCCATGTTTATTCAGATAGTGGTGTAGATATTTCCATGTTCATACAGATAGCGGTGTAGTTATTTCCATGTTCATACAGAGAGCGGTGTAGATATTTCCATCTTCATCCAGATGGCTGTGTAGACACATCCATGTTCATACAGATGGCGGTGAAGATAATTCCATGTTCATACAGATAGCGGTGTAGATATTTCCATGTTCATACAGATAGTGGTGTAGATATTTCCATGTTCATACAGATAGAGGGGCTGATATTTCCATGTTCATACAGATAGCGGTGCTGATATTTCCATGTTTATACAGGTAGCGTTGTAGATATTTCCATGTTTATACAGATAGCAGTGTAGATATCTCCATCTTAATACAGATGTCGATGTAGATATTTATATGTTCATAAAGATGGCCGTGCAGATATTTCCATGTTCATACAGATGGCGGTGTAGATATATCCATGTTCATACAGATAGCGGTGTAGTTATTTCCATGTGTAAAGAGATAGCGGTGTAGATATTTCCATGTATATGCAGATAGCAGTGTAGATATTTCCATTTTCATGCAGATAGCGGTTTAGATATTTCCATGTTCAAACAGATAGCGGTGTAGATATTTCCATGTTCATACAGATAGCGGTGTAGATATTTCCATGTTTATACAGATAGCGGTGAAGATGTATGCATGTTTCCACAGATATCGGTGTAGATATTTCCATGTTCATACAGATAGCGGTGTAGATATTTCAATGTTCATCCAGATGGCTGTGTAGATATATCCATGTTCATACAGATAGTGCTGTAGCTATTTCCATGTTCATACAGATAGCGGAGTAGATATTTCCATGTTCGTACAGATAGCGCTGTAGATATTTCCATGTTCATACAGATAGCGGTGCTTATATTTCCATGTTCATACAGGTAGCGGTGTAGATATTTCCCTATTTATGCAGATAGCAGTGTAGATATTTCCATGTTTATACAGATAGCGGTGTAGATATTTCCATGTTCATACATCTAGCGGTGTAGATATTTCCATGTTTATACTGATAGCGGTGTAGATATTTCCATGTTTATACAGATAGCGGTGTAGATATTTCCATGTTTATTCAGATAGCGGTGTAGCTATCTCCATCTTAATACTGATAGCGGTGTAGATAATTATAAGTTCATACAGATGGCGGTGCAGATATTTCCATGTTCATACAGATGGCGGTGTAGATATCTCCATGTTTATAGAGATAGCGGTGTAGTTATTTCCATGTATAAAGAGATAGCTTTGTAGATATTTCCATTTTCATGCAGATAGCGGTGTAGATATTTCCATGTTCAAACAGATAGCGGTGTAGATATTTCCATGTTCACACAGATAGCGGTGCTGATATTTCCATGTTTATACAGGTAGCGGTGTAGGTATTTCCATGTTTATACAGATAGCGGTGTAGATATTTCCATGTTTATACAGATTGCGGTGTAGATATTTCCATGTTTATACAGATAGCGGTGTAGATATCTCCATCTTAATATAGATGGCGGTGTAGATATTTATGTGTTCATACAGATGGCGGTGCAGATATTTCCATGTTCATACCGATGGCGGTGTTGATATTTCCATGTTCATACAGATAGCGGTGTTGTTATTTCCATGTGTAACGAGATAGCTGGGTAGATATTTCCATGTAGATGCAGATAGCTGTGTAGATATTTCCATTTTCATGCAGATAGCGGTGTAGATATTTCCATGTTCAAACAGATAGCGGTGTAGATATTTCCATGTTCATCCTGATAGCGTTGTAGATATTTCCATGTTTATACAGATAGCGGGGAAGATATATGCAAGTTTACACAGATTGCGGTCTAGATATTTCCATGTTCATCCAGATGGCTGTGTTGATATATCCATGCTCATACAGATAACGGTGTAGATATTTCCATGTTCATACAGATAGTGGTGTAGATATTTCCATGTTCTTACAGATAGCGGTGTAGCTATTCCCATGTTCATGCAGATAGCGGTGTAGATTTTTCCATGTTCATCCAGATGGCTGTGTAGATATATGCATGTTCATACAGATTTCGGTGAAGGTATTTCCATGTTCATACAGACAGCGGTGTAGATATTTCCATGTTCATACAGATAGTGGTGTAGATATTTCCATGTTCATACAGATAGCGGTGTAGCTATTTCCATGTTCATACAGATAGCGGTGTAGATATTTCCATGTTCATCCAGATGGCTGTGTAGATATATCCATGTTCATACAGATGGCAGTGAAGATATATCCATGTTCTTACAGATAGCGGTGTAGGTATTTCCATGTTCATACAGATAGTGGTGTTGATATTTCCATGTTCATACAGGTAGTCTTGTAGATATTTCCATGTTCATACAGATAGCGGTGTAGCTATTTCCATGTTCATACAAATAACGGTGTAGATATTCCCATGTTCATATATATAGCAGTGTAGATATTTCCATGTTCATCCAGATGGCTGTGTAGATATATCCATCTTCATACACACGGCAGTGAATAGATTTCCATGTTCATACAGATAACCGTGTAGATATTTCCATGTTCATACAGATAGCATTGTAGACATTTCCATGTTCATACAGATGGCGGTGCTGATATTTCCATGTTTATACAGGTAGAGGTGTAGATATTTTCATGTTTATACAGATAGCGGTGTAGTTATTTCCATGTTTATACAGTTAGCGATGTAGTTATTTCCATGTTTATACAGATAGCGGTGTAGATATTTCCATGTTTATACTGATAGCGGTGTAGATATCTCCATCTTAATACTGATGGCGGTGAAGATATTTCCATGTTCATACAGATAGCGGTGTTGATATTTCCATGTTCATTCAGATAGCGGTGTAGATATTTCCGTGTTCGTACAGATAGCGGTGTAGATATTCCCATGTTCATATATATAGCGGTGTAGATATTTCCATTTTCATCCAGATGGATGTGTTGATATATCCATGTTCATACAGATGGCGGTGAAGAGATTTCCATGTTCATACTGATGGCGGTGTAGATATTTCCGTGTTCATACAGATAGCGGTGCTGATATTTCCATGTTTATACAGGTAGCGGTGTAGATATTTCCATGTTTATACAGATAGCGGTGTAGATATTTCCATGTTCATACAGATGGCGGTGTAGATATATCCATGTTCATACAGATAGAGGTGTATTTATTTCCATGTGTAAAGAGATAGCGGTGTAGATATTTCCTTGTATATGCAGATAGCTGTGTAGATATTTCCATTTTCATGCAGATAGCGGTTTAGATATTTCCATGTTCAAACAGATAGCGGTGTAGATATTTCCATGTTCATACAGATAGCGGTGTAGATATTTCCATGTTTATACAGATAGCGGTGAAGATGTATGCATGTTTACACAGATAGCGCTGTAGATATTTCCATGTTAATACAGATAGCGGTGAAGATATTCCCATGTTCATACAGATAGCGGTGTAGATATTTAAATGTTCATCCACATGGCTGTGTAGACATATCCATGTTCATACAGATAGCGGTGTAGATATTTCCATGTTCATGCAGATAGCAGTGTAGATATGTCCCTGTTCATACAGATAGTGGTGTAGATATTTCCATGTTCATACAGATAGAGGGGCTGATATTTCCATGTTCATACAGATAGCGCAGCTGATATTTCCATGTTTAAACAGGTAGCGCTGTGGATATTTCCATGTTTATACAGATAGCAGTGTAGATATTTCCATGTTTATACTGATAGCGGTGTAGATATTTCCATGTTTATACAGATAGCGGTGTAGATATCTCCATCTTAATACAGATGGCGGTGTAGATATTTCTATGTTCATACAGATGGCCCTGCAGATATTTCCATGTTCATACAGATGGCTGTGTAGATATTTCCATGTTCATACAGATAGCGGTGTAGTTATTTCCATGTGTAAAGAGATAGCGGTGTAGATATTTCCATGTATATGCAGTTAGCTGTGTAGATATTTCCATTTTCAAGCAGATAGCGGTTAAGATATTTCCATGTTCAAACAGATAGCGGTGTAGGTATTTCCATGTTCATACAGATAGCGGTGTAGATATTTCCATGTTTATACAGATGGCCGTGAAATGTATGCATGTTTACACAGATAGCGGCGTAGATATTTCCATGTTCAAACAGATAGCGGTGTAGATATTTAAATGTTCATCCAGATGGCTGTGTAGATATATCCATGTTCATACAGATAGCGGTGTAGATATTTCCATGTTCATGCAGATAGCGGTGTAGATATTTCCATGTTCATCCATATGGCTGTGTAGATATATCCATGTTCATACAGATGGCGGTGAAGATATTTCCATGTTCATACAGATAGCGGTGTAGATATTTCCATGTTCATACAGATAGTGGTGTAGATATTTCAATGTTCATACAGATAGCGGTGTAGCTATTTCCATGTTCATACAGATAGCGGTGTAGATATTTCCATGTTCATCCAGATGGCTGTGTAGATATGTCCATGTTCATACAGATGGCGGTGAAGATATTTCCATGTTCATACAGATTGCGGTGTAGATATGTCCATGTTCATACAGATAGTGTTGTAGATATTTCCAAGTTCATACAGATAGAGGGGCTGATATTTCCATGTTCATACAGATAGCGGTGCTGATATTTCCATGTTTATACTGATAGCGGTGTAGATATTTCCATGTTTATACAGATAGCGGTGTAGATATCTCCATCTTAATACAGATGGTGGTGTAGATATTTCTATGTTCATACAGATGGCCCTGCAGATATTTCCATGTTCATACAGATGGCTGTGTAGATATTTCCATGTTCATACAGATAGCGGTGTAGTTATTTCCATGTGTAAAGAGATAGCGTTGTAGATATTTCCATGTATATGCAGTTAGCTGTGTAGATATTTCCATTTTCAAGCAGATAGCGGTTAAGATATTTCCATGTTCAAACAGATAGCGGTGTAGATATTTCCATGTTCATACAGATAGCGGTGTAGATATTTCCATGTTTATACAGATGGCCGTGAAATGTATGCATGTTTACACAGATAGCGGCGTAGATATTTCCATGTTCAAACAGATAGCGGTGTAGATATTTAAATGTTCATCCAGATGGCTGTGTAGATATATCCATGTTCATACAGATAGCGGTGTAGATATTTCCATGTTAATGCAGATAGCGGTGTAGATATTTCCATGTTCATCCATATGGCTGTGTAGATATATCCATGTTCATACAGATGGTGGTGAAGATATTTCCATGTTCATACAGATAGCGGTGTAGATATTTCCATGTTCATACAGATAGTGGTGTAGATATTTCAATGTTCATACAGATAGCGGTGTAGCTATTTCCATGTTCATACAGATAGCGGTGTAGATATTTCCATGTTCATCCAGATGGCTGTGTAGATATGTCCATGTTCATACAGATGGCGGAGAAGATATTTCCATGTTCATACAGATTGCGGTGTAGATATGTCCATGTTCATACAGATAGTGGTGTAGATATTTCCAAGTTCATACAGATAGAGGGGCTGATATTTCCATGTTCATACAGATAGCGGTGCTGATATTTCCATGTTTAAACAGGTAGCGGTGTAGATATTTCCATGTTTATACAGATAGCGGTGTAGATATTTCCATGTTTATACAGATAGCGGTGTAGATATTTCCATGTTTATACAGATAGCGGTGTAGATACCTCCATCTCAATACAGATGGTGGTGTATTTATATGTTCATACAGATGGCCGTGCAGATATTTCCATGTTCATCCAGATGGCTGTGTAGATATATCCATGTTCATACAGATAGCGGTGTAGATATTTCCATGTTCATACAGATAGTTGTGTAGATATTTCCATGTTCATACAGATAGCGGTGTAGTTATTTCCATATTCATACAGATAGCGGTGTAGATATTTCCATGTTCGTACAGATAGCGTTGCTGATATTTCCATGTTTATACAGGTAGCGGTGTGGATATTTCCATGTTTATACAGATAGCGGTGTAGATATTTCCATGTTTATTCAGATAGCGGTGTAGATATTTCCAGGTTTATACAGATAGCGGTGTAGATATCTCCATCTTAATACTGATGGCGGTGTAGATATATCCATGTTCATACAGATGGCGGTGTAGATAATTCCATGTTCATACAGATAGCGGTGTAGCTATTTCCATGTTCATGCAGATAGCGGAGTAGATATTTCCATGTTCATCCAGATGGCTGTGTAGATATATCCATGTTCATACAGATGGCGGTGAAGATATTTCCATGTTCATACAGATAGCGGTGTAGATATTTCCATGTTCATACAGATTGTGGTGTAGATATTTCCATGTTCAGACAGATAGCGGTGTAGCTATTTCCATGTTCATACAGATAGCGTTGTAGATATTCCCATGTTCATCCAGATGGCTGTGTAGATATATCCATGTTCATACAGATGGCGGTGAAGATATTTCCATGTTCATACGGATAGCGGTGTAGATATTTCCATGTTCATACAGGTAGAGGGGCTGATATTTCCACGTTCATACAGATAGCGGTGCTGATATTTCCATGTTTTTACAGGTAGCGGTGTAGATATTTCCATGTTAATACAGATAGCGGTGAAGATATTCCCATGTTCATACAGATAGCGGTGTAGATATTTAAATGTTCATCCACATGGCTGTGTAGACATATCCATGTTCATAGAGATAGCGGTGTAGATATTTCCATGTTCATGCAGATAGCAGTGTAGATATGTCCCTGTTCATACAGATAGTGGTGTAGATATTTCCATGTTCATACAGATAGAGGGGCTGATATTTCCATGTTCATACAGATAGCGCAGCTGATATTTCCATGTTTAAACAGGTAGCGCTGTGGATATTTCCATGTTTATACAGATAGCAGTGTAGATATTTCCATGTTTATACTGATAGCGGTGTAGATATTTCCATGTTTATACAGATAGCGGTGTAGATATCTCCATCTTAATACAGATGGCGGTGTAGATATTTCTATGTTCATACAGATGGCCCTGCAGATATTTCCATGTTCATACAGATGGCTGTGTAGATATTTCCATGTTCATACAGATAGCGGTGTAGTTATTTCCATGTGTAAAGAGATAGCGGTGTAGATATTTCCATGTATATGCAGTTAGCTGTGTAGATATTTCCATTTTCAAGCAGATAGCGGTTAAGATATTTCCATGTTCAAACAGATAGCGGTGTAGGTATTTCCATGTTCATACAGATAGCGGTGTAGATATTTCCATGTTTATACAGATGGCCGTGAAATGTATGCATGTTTACACAGATAGCGGCGTAGATATTTCCATGTTCAAACAGATAGCGGTGTAGATATTTAAATGTTCATCCAGATGGCTGTGTAGATATATCCATGTTCATACAGATAGCGGTGTAGATATTTCCATGTTCATGCAGATAGCGGTGTAGATATTTCCATGTTCATCCATATGGCTGTGTAGATATATCCATGTTCATACAGATGGCGGTGAAGATATTTCCATGTTCATACAGATAGCGGTGTAGATATTTCCATGTTCATACAGATAGTGGTGTAGATATTTCAATGTTCATACAGATAGCGGTGTAGCTATTTCCATGTTCATACAGATAGCGGTGTAGATATTTCCATGTTCATCCAGATGGCTGTGTAGATATGTCCATGTTCATACAGATGGCGGTGAAGATATTTCCATGTTCATACAGATTGCGGTGTAGATATGTCCATGTTCATACAGATAGTGTTGTAGATATTTCCAAGTTCATACAGATAGAGGGGCTGATATTTCCATGTTCATACAGATAGCGGTGCTGATATTTCCATGTTTATACTGATAGCGGTGTAGATATTTCCATGTTTATACAGATAGCGGTGTAGATATCTCCATCTTAATACAGATGGCGGTGTAGATATTTCTATGTTCATACAGATGGCCCTGCAGATATTTCCATGTTCATACAGATGGCTGTGTAGATATTTCCATGTTCATACAGATAGCGGTGTAGTTATTTCCATGTGTAAAGAGATAGCGGTGTAGATATTTCCATGTATATGCAGTTAGCTGTGTAGATATTTCCATTTTCAAGCAGATAGCGGTTAAGATATTTCCATGTTCAAACAGATAGCGGTGTAGATATTTCCATGTTCATACAGATAGCGGTGTAGATATTTCCATGTTTATACAGATGGCCGTGAAATGTATGCATGTTTACACAGATAGCGGCGTAGATATTTCCATGTTCAAACAGATAGCGGTGTAGATATTTAAATGTTCATCCAGATGGCTGTGTAGATATATCCATGTTCATACAGATAGCGGTGTAGATATTTCCATGTTAATGCAGATAGCGGTGTAGATATTTCCATGTTCATCCATATGGCTGTGTAGATATATCCATGTTCATACAGATGGTGGTGAAGATATTTCCATGTTCATACAGATAGCGGTGTAGATATTTCCATGTTCATACAGATAGTGGTGTAGATATTTCAATGTTCATACAGATAGCGGTGTAGCTATTTCCATGTTCATACAGATAGCGGTGTAGATATTTCCATGTTCATCCAGATGGCTGTGTAGATATGTCCATGTTCATACAGATGGCGGAGAAGATATTTCCATGTTCATACAGATTGCGGTGTAGATATGTCCATGTTCATACAGATAGTGGTGTAGATATTTCCAAGTTCATACAGATAGAGGGGCTGATATTTCCATGTTCATACAGATAGCGGTGCTGATATTTCCATGTTTAAACAGGTAGCGGTGTAGATATTTCCATGTTTATACAGATAGCGGTGTAGATATTTCCATGTTTATACAGATAGCGGTGTAGATATTTCCATGTTTATACAGATAGCGGTGTAGATACCTCCATCTCAATACAGATGGTGGTGTATTTATATGTTCATACAGATGGCCGTGCAGATATTTCCATGTTCATCCAGATGGCTGTGTAGATATATCCATGTTCATACAGATAGCGGTGTAGATATTTCCATGTTCATACAGATAGTTGTGTAGATATTTCCATGTTCATACAGATAGCGGTGTAGTTATTTCCATATTCATACAGATAGCGGTGTAGATATTTCCATGTTCGTACAGATAGCGTTGCTGATATTTCCATGTTTATACAGGTAGCGGTGTGGATATTTCCATGTTTATACAGATAGCGGTGTAGATATTTCCATGTTTATTCAGATAGCGGTGTAGATATTTCCAGGTTTATACAGATAGCGGTGTAGATATCTCCATCTTAATACTGATGGCGGTGTAGATATTTCCATGTTCATACAGATGGCGGTGCAGATATATCCATGTTCATACAGATGGCGGTGTAGATAATTCCATGTTCATACAGATAGCGGTGTAGCTATTTCCATGTTCATGCAGATAGCGGAGTAGATATTTCCATGTTCATCCAGATGGCTGTGTAGATATATCCATGTTCATACAGATGGCGGTGAAGATATTTCCATGTTCATACAGATAGCGGTGTAGATATTTCCATGTTCATACAGATTGTGGTGTAGATATTTCCATGTTCAGACAGATAGCGGTGTAGCTATTTCCATGTTCATACAGATAGCGTTGTAGATATTCCCATGTTCATCCAGATGGCTGTGTAGATATATCCATGTTCATACAGATGGCGGTGAAGATATTTCCATGTTCATACGGATAGCGGTGTAGATATTTCCATGTTCATACAGGTAGAGGGGCTGATATTTCCACGTTCATACAGATAGCGGTGCTGATATTTCCATGTTTTTACAGGTAGCGGTGTAGATATTTCCATGTTTATACAGATAGCGGTGTAGATATTTCCATGTTCATACAGATAGCGGTGATGATATTTCCATGTTTATACAGATAGCGGTGTAGATATCTCCACCTTAATACAGACGGTGGTGTAGATATTTATATGTTCATACAGATGGCCGTGCAGATATTTCCATGTTCATACAGATGGCGGTGTAGATATTTCCATGTTCATACAGATAGCGGTGTAGTTATTTCCATGTGTAAAGAGATAGCTGCGTAGATATTTCCATGTATATGCAGATAGCTGTGTAGATATTTCCATTTTCATACAGATAGCAGTGTAGGTATTTCCATGTTTATACAGATAGCGGTGAAGATGTATGCATGTTTACACAGATAGCGGTGTAGATATTTCCATGTTCATACAGAAATCGGTTTAGGTATTTCCATGTTCATCCAGATGGCTGTGTAGATATATCCATGTTAATACAGATAGCGGTGTAGATATTTCCATGTTCATACAGGTAGTGCTGTAGATATTTCCATCTTCATACAGATAGCGGTGAAGCTATTTCCATGTTCATACAGATAGCGGTGAAGCTATTTCCATGTTCGTACAGATAGCGGTGTAGATATTTCCATGTTCGTACAGATAGCGGTGTAGATATTTCCATGTTCATACAGATAGCGGTGCTTATATTTCCATGTTTATACAGGTAGCGGTGTAGATATTTCCATGTTTATACAGATAGCGGTGTAGATATTTCCATGTTTATACAGATAGCTGTGTAGATATTTCCAGGTTCAAACAGATATCGGTTTAATTTAAATGTTCATAAAGATAGCGGTGTAGATATTTCCATGTTTATACAGATAGCGGTGAAGATGAATGCATGTTTACACAGATAGCGGTGTAGATATTTGCATGTTCATACAGATAGCGGTGTAGATATTTCCATGTTCATCCAGATGGCTGTGTAGATATATCCATGTTCATACAGATAGCGGTGACTATATTTCCATGTTCATACAGATAGTGGTGTAGGTATTTCCATGTTCATACAGATAGCGGTGTAGCTATTTCCATGTTCATACAGATAGCGGTGTAGATCTTTCAATGTTCGTACAGATAGCGGTGTAGATATTTCCATGTTCATACAGATAGCGGTGCTGATATTTCCATGTTTATACAGGTAGCGGTGCAGATATTTCCATGTTTATACAGATAGCGGTGTAGATATTTCCATGTTTATACAGATAGCGGTGTAGATATTTCCAGGTTTATACAGATAGCGGTGTAGATATTTTCATGTTCATCCAGATGGCTGTGTTGATATATCCATGTTCATACAGATAGCGGTGAAGATATTCCCATGTTCATACAGATAGCGGTGTAGATATTTAAATGTTCATCCACATGGCTGTGTAGACATATCCATGTTCATACAGATAGCGGTGTAGATATTTCCATGTTCATGCAGATAGCGGTGTAGATATGTCCCTGTTCATACAGATAGTGGTGTAGATATTTCCATGTTCATACAGATAGAGAGGTTGATATTTCCATGTTCATACAGATAGCGGTACTGTATTTCCATGTTTAAACAGGTAGCGCTGTAGATATTTCCATGTTTATACAGTTAGCGGTGTAGATATTTCCATGCTTATACTGATAGCGTTGTAGATATTTCCATGTTTATACAGATAGCGGTGTAGATATCTCCATCTTAATACAGATGGCGGTGTAGATATTTCTATGTTCATACAGATGGCCCTGCAGATATTTCCATGTTCATACAGATGGCTGTGTAGATATTTCCATGTTCATACAGATAGCGGTGTAGTTATTTCCATGTGTAAAGAGATAGCGGTGTAGATATTTCCATGTATATGCAGTTAGCTGTGTAGATATTTCCATTTTCAAGCAGATAGCGGTTAAGATATTTCCATGTTCAAACAGATAGCGGTGTAGATATTTCCATGTTCATACAGATAGCGGTGTAGATATTTCCATGTTTATACAGATGGCCGTGAAATGTATGCATGTTTACACAGATAGCGGCGTAGATATTTCCATGTTCAAACAGATAGCGGTGTAGATATTTAAATGTTCATCCAGATGGCTGTGTAGATATATCCATGTTCATACAGATAGCGGTGTAGATATTTCCATGTTCATGCAGATAGCGGTGTAGATATTTCCATGTTCATCCATATGGCTGTGTAGATATATCCATGTTCATACAGATGGCGGTGAAGATATTTCCATGTTCATACAGATAGCGGTGTAGATATTTCCATGTTCATACAGATAGTGGTGTAGATATTTCAATGTTCATACAGATAGCGGTGTAGTTATTTCCATGTTCATACAGATAGCGGTGTAGATATTTCCATGTTCATCCAGATGGCTGTGTAGATATGTCCATGTTCATACAGATGGCGGTGAAGATATTTCCATGTTCATACAGATTGCGGTGTAGATATGTCCATGTTCATACAGATAGTGGTGTAGATATTTCCAAGTTCATACAGATAGAGGGGCTGATATTTCCATGTTCATACAGATAGCGGTGCTGATATTTCCATGTTTAAACAGGTAGCGGTGTAGATATTTCCATGTTTATACAGATAGCGGTGTAGATATTTCCATGTTTATACAGATAGCGGTGTAGATATTTCCATGTTTATACAGATAGCGGTGTAGATACCTCCATCTCAATACAGATGGTGGTGTATTTATATGTTCATACAGATGGCCGTGCAGATATTTCCATGTTCATACAGATGGCGGTGTAGATATTTCCATGTTCACGCAGATAGCGGTGTAGTTATTTCCATGTGTAAAGAGATAGCTGTGTAGATATTTCCTTGTATATGCAGATAGCTGTGTAGATATTTCCATTTTCATGCAGATAGCGGTTTAGATATTTCCATGTTCAAACAGATAGCGGTGTAGATATTTCCATGTTCATACAGATAGCGGTGTTGATATTTCCATGTTTATACAGATAGCGGTGAAGATGTATGCATGTTTACACAGATAGCGGTGTAGATATTTCCATGTTCATACAGATAGCGGTGTAGATATTTCCATCTTCATACAGCTAGTGCTGTAGATATTTCCATGTTCGTACAGATAGCGGTGTAGATATTTCCATGTTCATACAGATAGCGGTGCTTATATTTCCATGTTTATACAGGTAGTGGTGTAGATATTTCCATGTTTATACAGATAGCGGTGTAGATATTTCCATGTTTACACAGATAGCGGTGTAGGTGTTTCCATGTTTATACAGATAGCGGTGTAGATATTTCCATGTTTATACAGATAGCGGTGTAGATATTTCCATGTTTATACAGATAGCGGTGTAGGTATTTGCATGTTCATCCAGATGGCTGTGTAGATATACCCATGTTCATACAGATGGCGGTGAAGATATTTCCATGTTCATACAGATAGCGGTGTACATATTTCCATGTTCGTACTGATAGTGGTGTAGATATTTCCATGTTCATACAGATAGCGGTGTAGCTATTTCCATGTTCATACAGATAGCGGTGTAGATATTTCCATGTTCATCCAGATGGCTGTGTAGACATATCCATGTTCATGCAGATGGCGGTGAAGATAATTCCATGTTCATACAGATAGCGGTGTAGATATTTCCATGTTAATACAGATAGTGGTGTAGACATTTCCAAGTTCATACAGATACAGGGGCTGATATTTCCATATTCATACAGATAGCGGTGCTGATATTTCCATGTTTATACTGGTAGCGGTGTAGATCTTTCCATGTTCGTACAGAAAGCGGTGTAGATATTTCCATGTTCATTCAGATAGCGGTGCTGATATTTCCATGTTTATACAGGTAGCAGTGCAGATATTTCCATGTTTTTACTGATAGCGGTGTAGATATTTCCATGTTTATACAGATAGCGGTGTAGATATTTCCAGGTTTATACAGATAGCGGTGTAGATATTTCCCTGTTCATCCAGATGGCTGTGTAGATATATCCATGTTCATACAGATGGCGGTGAAGATATTTCCATGTTCATACAGATAGCGGTGTAGATATTTCCATGTTCATACAGATAGCGGTGTAGCTATTTCCATGTTCATACAGATAGCGGTGTAGATATTTCCATGTTCATCCAGATGGCTGTGTAGATATATCCATGTTCATACATATGGCAGTGAAGATATTTCCATGCTCATACAGATAGCGGTGTAGATATGTCCACGTTCATACATATAGTGGTGTTGATATTTCCATGTTCATACAGATAGAGGGGCTGATATTTCCATGTTCATACAGATAGCGGTGCTGATATTTCCATGTTTAAACAGGTAGCGGTGTAGATATTTCCATGTTCATCCAGATGGCTGTGTAGATATGTCCATGTTCATACAGAGAGCGGAGTAGATATTTCCATGTTCATACAGAGAGTGGTGTAGATGTTTCCATGTTCATACAGATAGCGGTGTAGCTATTTCCATGTCCATGCAGATAGCGGTGTAGATATTTCCATGTTCATCGAGATCGCTGTGTAGATATTTCCATGTTCATACAGATAGTGGTGAAGATAATTCCATGTTCATACAGATAGCGGTGTAGTTATTTCCATGTGTAAAGAGATAGCTGTGTAGATATTTCCATGTATATTCAGATAGCTGTGTAGATATTTCCATTTTCATGCAGATAGCGGTGTAGATATTTCTAAGTTCAAAAAGATAGCGGTGTAGATATTTCCATGTTCATACAGATAGCGGTGTAAAAATTTCCATGTTTATACAGATAACGGTGAAGATGTATGCCTGTTTACACAGATAGCGGTGTAGATATTTCCATGTTCATATAGATAGCGGTGTAGATATTTCCATGTTCATACAGATAGCGTTGTAGATATTTCCATGTTCATACAGATAGCGGTGTAGATATTTCCATGTTTATACAGATAGCGGTGTAGATATCTCCATCTTAATACAGATGGCCGTGTAGATAGCTATATGTTCATATAGATGGCGGTGGAGATATTTCTATGTTCATACAGATGGCGGTGTAGATATTTCCATGTTTATAGAGATAGCGGTGTAGTTATTTACATGTGAAAAGAAATAGCTGTGTAGATATTTCCATGTATATGCACATAGCTGTGTAGATATTTCCATTTTCATGCAGATAACAGTGCAGATATTTCCATGTTCAAACAGATAGCGGTGTAGGTATTTCCCGGTTCATACAGATAGCGGTGTAGATATATCCATGTTTATACAGATAGCGGTGAGGATGTGTGCATGTTTACACAGATAGCGGTGTAGATATTTCCATGTTCATACAGATAGAGGTGTAGATAATTCCATGTTCATCCAGAAGGCTGTGTAGATATATCCATGTTCATACAGATAGCGGTGTAGCTATTTCCATGTTCATACAGATAGCGGTGTAGCTATTTCTATGTTCATACAGATAGCGGTGTAGATATTTCCATGTTCATAGAGATAGCGGTGTAGCTATTTCCATGTTCATACAGATAGCGGTGTAGATATTTCCATGTTCATTCTGATGGCTGTGTAGATATATCCATGTTCATACAGATGGCGGTGCAGATATTTCCATCTTCATACAGATAGCGGTGTAGATATTTCCATGTTCATACAGATAGTGGTGTAGATATTTCCATGTTCATACAGATAGCGGTGTAGCTATTTCCATGTTCATACAGATAGCGGTGTAGATATTTCCATATTCATCCAGATGTCTTTGTAGATATATCCATGTTCATACAGATGGCAGTGAAGATATTTCCATGTTCATACGGATAGCGGTGTAGATATTTCCATGTTCATCCAGATGGCTGTGTAGATATATCCATGTTCATGCAGATGGCGGTGAATATATTTCCATGTTCTTACAGATAGCAGTGTAGATATTTCCATGTTCATACAGATAGTGGTGTAGATAATTCCATGTTCATACAGATAGCGGTGTAGTTATTTCCATGTGTAAAGAGATAGTTGTGTAGATATTTCCATGTATATTCAGATAGCTGTGTAGATATTTCCATTTTCATGCAGATAGCTGTGTAGATATTTCTAAGTTCAAAAAGATAGCGGTGTAGATATTTCCATGTTCATACAGATAGCGGTGTAGAAATTTCCATGTTTATACAGATAGCGGTGAAGATGTATGCCTGTTTACACAGATCGCGGTGTAGATATTTCCATGTTCATACAGATACCGGTGTAGATATTTCCATGTTCATCCAGATGGCTGAGTAGATATATCAATGTTTAAACAGATGGCGTTGAAGATATTTCCATGTTCATACAGATAGCGGTGTAGATATTTCCATGTTTATACAGATAGCGGTGTAGATATCTCCATCTTAATACAGATGGCGGTGTAGATAGTTATATGTTCATACAGATGGCGGTGGAGATATTTCCATCTTCATTCAGATGGCGGTGTAGATATTTCCATGTTTATAGAGATAGCGGTGTAGTTATTTACATGTGTAAAGAAATAGCTGTGTAGATATTTCCATGTATATGCAGATAGCTGTGTAGATATTTCCATTTTCATGCAGATAGCGGTGTAGATATTACCAAGTTCAAACAGATAGCGGTGTAGGTATTTCCATGTTCATACAGATAGCGGTGTAGATATATCCATGTTTATACTGATAGCGGTGAAGAAGTAAGCATGTTTACACAGATAGCGGTGTAGATATTTCCATGTTCATACAGATAGCCGTGTAGATATTTCCATGTTTATCCAGAAGGCTGTGTAGATATATCCATGTTCATAGAGATAGCGGTGTAGATATTTCCATGTTCATACAGATAGTGGTGTAGATATTTCCATGTTCATACAGATAGCGGTGTAGTTATTTCCATGTTCATACAGATAGCGGTGTAGCTATTTCCATGTTCATACAGATAGCGGTGTAGATATTTCCATGTTCATCCAGATGGCTGTGTAGATATATCCATGTTCATACAGATGGCGGTGAAGATATTTCCATGTCCATACAGATAGCAGTGTAGATATTTCCATGTTCATGCAGATAGTGGTGTAGATAATTCCATGTTCATACTGATAGCCGTGTAGATATTTCCATGTGTAAAGAGATAGCTGTGTAGATATTTCCATGTATATTCAGATAGCTGTGAAGTTATTTCCATTTTCATGCAGATAGCGGTGTAGATATTTCTAAGTTCAAAAAGATAGTGGTGTAGATATTTCCATGTTCATACAGATAGCGGTGTAGAAATTTCCATGTTTATACAGATAGCGGTGAAGATGTATGCCTGTTTACACAGATCGCGGTGTAGATATTTCCATGTTCATACAGATAGCGGTGTAGATATTTCCATGTTCATCCAGATGGCTGTGTAGGTATATCCATGTTTAAACAGATGGCGTTGAAGGTATTTCCATGTTCATACAGATAGCGGTGTAGATATTTCCATGTTCATACAGATAGTGGTTTAGATATTTCCATGTTCATTCAGATAGCGGTGTAGGTATTTCCATGTTTACACAGATAGCGGTGAAGATATTTCCATGTTTATACTGATAGCGGTGTAGATATCTCCATCTTAACACAGATGGCGGTGTAGATATTTATGTGTTCATACACATGGCGGTGCAGATATTTCCATGTTTATACAGATGGCGGTGTAGATATTTCCATGTTTATAGAGATAGCGGTGTAGTTATTTCCATGTGTAAAGAGATAGCTGTGTAGATATTTCCATGTATATGCAGATAGCTGTGTAGATATTTCCATTTTCATGCAGATAGCGGTGTACATATTTCCATGTTCAAACAGGTAGCGGTGCAGATATTTCCATGTTCATACAGATAGCGGTGTAGATATTTCCATGTTTATACAGATAGCGGAGAAAATCTATGCATGTTTACAAAGATAGCGGTGAAGATATTTCCATGTTCATACAGATAGCGGTGTAGATATTTCCATGTTCACCCAGATGGATGTGTAGTTATTTCCATGTTCATACACATGGCGGTGAAGATATTTCCATGTTCATACAGATAGCGGTGTAGATATTTCCATGTTCATACAGATAGCGGCGTAGATATTTCCATGTTCATACAGATAGCGGTGCTGATATTTCCATGTTCATCCAGATGGCTGTGTATATATATCCATGTTCGTAGAGATGGCGGTGAAGATATTTCCATGTTCATACTGATGGCGGTGTGGATATTACCGTGTTCATACAGATAGCGGTGATGATATTTCCATGTTTATACAGGTAGAGGTGTAGATATATCCATGTTTACACAGATAGCGGTGTAGATATTTCCATGTTTATAGAGATAGCGGTGTGGATATTTCCATGTTTATACAGATAGAGGTGTAGATATCTCCATCTTAATACTGATGGTGGTGTAGATATTTATATGTTCATACAGATGGCGGTGCAGATATTTCCATGCTCATACAGATGGCGGTGTAGATATTACCATGTTCATACAGATAGCGGTGTAGTTATTTCCATGTGTAAAGAGATAGCTGTGTAGATATTTCCATGTATATGCAGATAGCTGTGTAGATATTTCCATATTCATGCAGATAGCGGTGTAGATATTTCCATGTTCATACAGATAGCGGTGAAGATATTTCCATGTTTATACAGATAGCGCTGAAGATGTATGCATGTTTACACAGATACCGGTGTAGATATTTCCATGTTCATACAGATATAGGTGTAGATATTTCCATGTTCATCCAGATGGCTGTGTAGATATATCCATGTTCATACAGATAGCGGTGAAGTTATTTCCATGTTCATACAGATAGTCCTGTAGATATTTCCATGTTCATACAGATAGCGGTGTAGCTATTTCCATGTTCATACAGATAGCGGCGTAGAAATTTCCATGTTCATACAGATAGCGGTGTAGATATTTCCATGTTCATACAGATATCGGTGCTTATATTTCCATGTTTATACAGGTAGCGGTGTAGATATTTCCATGTTTATACAGATAGCGGTGTAGATATTTCCATGTTTATACAGATAGCGGTGTAGATATTTCCAAGTTCATACAGATAGTGGTGTAGATATTTCCATGTTCATACAGATAGCGGTGTAGCTATTTCCATGTTCATACAGATAGCGGTGTAGATATTTCCATGTTCATACAGATAGTGGTGTAGATATTTCCATGTTCATACAGATAGCTGTGTAGCTATTTCCATGTTCATACAGATAGCGGTGTAGATATTTCCATGTTCATCCAGATGGCTGTGTAGACATATCCATGTTCATACAGATGGCGGTGAAGGTAATTCCATGTTCATACAGATAGCGGTGTAGATAATTCCATGTTCATACAGATAGTGGTGTAGATATTTCCATATTCATACAGCTTGAGGGGCTGATATTTCCATGTTCATACAGATAGCGGTGTTGATATTTCCAAGTTTATACAGGTAGCGGTGTAGATATTTCCATGTTCATCCAGATGGCTCTGTAGATACATCCATGTTCATATGGATGGCGGTGAAGATATTTCCATGTTCGTACAGATAGCGGTGTATATATTTCCCTGTTTATACAAATAGCAGTGTAGATTTTTCCATGTTTATACAGATAACGGTGTAGATATTTCCAAGTTTATACAGATAACGGTGTAGATATTTCCAAGTTTATACAGATAACGGTGTAGATATCTCCATCTTAATACAGATGGCGGTGTAGATATTTATATGTTCATACAGATGGCGGTGCAGATATTTCCAAGTTCATACTGATGGCGGTGTAGATATTTCCATGTTTATAGAGATAGCGGTGTAGTTATTTCCTTGTGTAAAGGGATAGCTTTGTAGATATTTCCATGTATATGCAGATAGCTGTGTAGATATTTCCATTTTCATGCAGATAGCGGTGCAGATATTTCCATGTTCAAACAGATAGCGGTGTAGATATTTCAATGTTCATACAGATAGCGGTGTAGATATTTCCATGTTTATACAGATAGCGGTGAAGATATATGCATGTTTACACTGATAGCGGTGTAGGTATTTCCATGTTCATACAGATAGCGTTGTAGATATTTCCATGTTCATCCAGATGGCTGTGAAGATATATCCATGTTCATACAGATGGCGGTGAAGATATTTCCATGTTCCTACAGATAGCGGTGTAGATATTTCCATGTTCATACAGATATTGGTGTAGATATTTCCATGTTCATACAGATAGTGGTGTTGCTATTTCCATGTTCATACAGATAGCGTTGTAGATATTTCCATGTTCATCCAGATGGCTGTGTAGATATATCCATGTTCATACAGATGGCGGTGAAGATATTTCCAGGTTCATACAGATAGCGGTGTAAATATTTCCATGTTCATTCAGATAGTGGTGTAGATATTTCCATGTTCATACAGATAGCGGTGTAGCTATTTCCATGTTCATACAGAGAGCGGTGTAGATATTTCCATCTTCATCCAGATGGCTGTGTAGACACATCCATGTTCATACAGATGGCGGTGAAGATAATTCCATGTTCATAGAGATTGCGGTGTAGATATTTTCATGTTCATACAGATAGTGGTGTAGATATTTCCATGTTCATACATATAGAGGGGCTGATATTTCCATGTTCATACAGATAGCGGTGCTGATATTTCCATGTTTATACAGGTAGCGTTGTAGATATTTCCATGTTTATACAGATAGCAGTGTAGATATCTCCATCTTAATACAGATGTCGATGTAGATATTTATATGTTCATAAAGATGGCCGTGCAGATATTTCCATGTTCATACAGATGGCGGTGTAGATATATCCATGTTCATACAGATAGCGGTGTAGTTATTTCCATGTGTAAAGAGATAGCGGTGTAGATATTTCCATGTATATGCAGATAGCAGTGTAGATATTTCCATTTTCATGCAGATAGCGGTTTAGATATTTCCATGTTCAAACAGATAGCGGTGTAGATATTTCCATGTTCATACAGATAGCGGTGTAGATATTTCCATGTTTATACAGATAGCGGTGAAGATGTATGCATGTTTCCACAGATAGCGGTGTAGATATTTCCATGTTCATACAGATAGCGGTGTAGATATTTCCATGTTCATCCAGATGGCTGTGTAGATATATCCATGTTCATACAGATAGTGCTGTAGATATTTCCATGTTCATGCAGATAGCGGTGTGGCTATTTCCATATTCATACAGATAGCGGAGTAGATATTTCCATGTTCGTATAGATAGCGGTGTAGATATTTCCATGTTCATACAGATAGCGGTGCTTATATTTCCATGTTCATACAGGTAGCGGTGTAGATATTTCCCTGTTTATGCAGATAGCAGTGTAGATATTTCCATGTTTATACAGATAGCGGTGTAGATATTTCCATGTTTATGCAGCTAGCGGTGTAGATATTTCCATGTTTATACTGATAGCGGTGTAGATATTTCCATGTTTATACAGATAGCGGTGTAGATATTTCCATGTTTATTCAGATAGCGGTGTAGCTATCTCCATCTTAATACTGATGGCGGTGTAGATATTTATAAGTTCACACAGATGGCGGTGCAGATATTTCCATGTTCATACAGATGGCGGTGTAGATATCTCCATGTTTATAGAGATAGCGGTGTAGTTATTTCCATGTATAAAGAGATAGCTTTGTAGATATTTCCATTTTCATGCAGATAGCGGTGTAGATATTTCCATGTTCAAACAGATAGCGGTGTAGATATTTCCATGTTCACACAGATAGCGGTGGTGATATTTCCATGTTTATACAGGTAGCGGTCTAGGTATTTCCATGTTTATACAGATAGCGGTGTAGATATGTCCATGTTTATACAGATAGCGGTGTAGATATCTCCATCTTAATATAGATGGCGGTGTAGATATTTATGTGTTCATACAGATGGCGGTGCAGATATTTCCATGTTCATACAGATAGCGGTGTAGATATTTCCATGTTCATCCAGATGGCTGTGTAGATATATCCATGTTTAAACAGATGGCGTTGAAGATATTTCCATGTTCATACAGATAGCGGTGTAGATATTTCCATGTTCATACAGATAGTGGTTAAGATATTTCCATGTTCATTCAGATAGCGGTGTAGATATTTCCATGTTTACACAGATAGCGGTGTAGATATTTCCATGTTTATACTGATAGCGGTGTAGATATCTCCATCTTAATACAGATGGCGGTGTAGATATTTATGTGTTCATACACATGGCGGTGCAGATATTTCCATGTTTATACAGATGGCGGTGTAGATATTTCCATGTTTATAGAGATAGCGGTGTAGTTATTTCCATGTGTAAAGAGATAACTGTGTAGATATTTCCATGTATATGCAGATAGCTGTGTAGATATTTCCAATTTCATGCAGATAGCGGTGTAGATATTTCCATGTTCAAACAGGTAGCGGTGCAGATATTTCCATGTTCATACAGATAGCGGTGTAGATATTTCCATGTTTATACAGATAGCGGAGAAAATGTATGCATGTTTACAAAGATAGCGGTGAAGATATTTCCATGTTCATACAGATAGCGGTGTAGATATTTCCATGTTCACCCAGATGGCTGTGTAGTTATTTCCATGTTCATACACATGGCGGTGAAGATATTTCCATGTTCATACAGATAGAGGTGTAGATATTTCCATGTTCATACAGATAGCGGCGTAGATATTTCCAGGTTCATACAGATAGCGGTGCTGATATTTCCATGTTCATCCAGATGGCTGTGTATATATATCCATGTTCGTAGAGATGGCGGTGAAGGTATTTCCATGTTCATACTGATGGCGGTGTGGATATTACCGTGTTCATACAATTAGCGGTGATGATATTTCCATGTTTATACAGGTAGCGGTGTAGATATTTACATGTTTATATAGATAGCGGTGCAGATATTTCCATGTTTATAGAGATAGCGGTGTGGATATTTCCATGTTTATACAGATAGAGGTGTAGATATCTCCATCTTAATACAGATGGCGGTGTAGATATTTATATGTTCATACAGATGGCGGTGCAGATATTTCCATGCTCATACAGATGGCGGTGTAGATATTACCATGTTCATACAGATAGCGGTGTAGTTATTTCCATGTGTAAAGAGATAGCTGTGTAGATATTTCCATGTATATGCAGATAGCTGTGTAGATATTTCCATATTCATGCAGATAGCGGTGTAGATATTTCCATGTTCAAACAGATATCGGTGTAGATATTTCCATGTTCCTACAGATAGCGGTGCTGATATTTACATGTTTATACAGGTAGCGGTGTAGATATTTCCATGTTTATACAGATAGCGGTGTAGATATTTCCATGTTCATCCAGACGGCTGTGTAGATATATCCATGTTCATACAGATAGCGGTGTAGGTATTTCCATGTTCATACAGATAGTGGTGTAGATATTTCCATGTTCATACAGATAGCGGTGTAGCTATTTCCATGTTCATACAGATAGCGGTGTAGATATTTCCATGTTCATCCAGATGGCTGTGTAGATATATCCATTTTCATACAGATGGCGGTGAAGATATTTCCATGTTCATACAGATAGCGGTGTAGATATTTCCATGTTAATCCAGACTGCTGTGTAGATATATCCATGTTCATACAGATAGCGTTGAAGATATTTCCATGTTTATACAGATAGCGGTGAAGATGTATGCATGTTTACACAGATACCGGTGTAGATATTTCCATGTTCATACAGATATCGGTGTAGATATTTCCATGTTCATCCAGATGGCTGTGTAGATATATCCTTGTTCATACAGATAGCGGTGAAGATATTTCCATGTTCATACAGATAGTCCTGTAGATATTTCCATGTTCATACAGATAGCGGTGTAGCTATTTACATGTTCATACAGATAGCGGCGTAGAAATTTCCATGTTCGTACAGATAGCGGTGTAGATATTTCCAAGTTCATACAGATAGTGGTGTAGATATTTCCTTGTTCATACAGATAGCGGTGTAGCTATTTCCATGATCATACAGATAGCGGTGTAGATATTTCCATGTTCATACAGATAGTTGTGTAGATATTTCCATGTTCATACAGATAGCTGTGTAGCTATTTCCATGTTCATACAGATAGCGGTGTAGCTATTTCCATGTTCATACAGATAGCGGTGTAGGTATTTCCATGTTCATCCAGATGGCGGTGTAGACATATCCATGTTCATACAGATGGCGGTGAAGGTAATTCCATGTTCATACAGATAGCGTTGTAGATAATTCCATGTTCATACAGATAGTGGTGTAGATATTTCCATGTTCATACAGATTGAGGGGCTGATATTTCCTTGTTCATACAGATAGCGGTGTTGATAATTCCATGTTTAAACAGGTAGCGGTGTAGATATTTCCATGTTCATCCAGATGGCTCTGTAGATACATCCATGTTCATATGGATGGCGGTGAAGGTATTTCCATGTTCATACAGATAGCGGTGTGTATATTTCCCTGTTTATACAAATAGCAGTGTAGATTTTTCCATGTTTATACAGATAGCGGTGTAGATATTTCCAAGTTTATACAGATAACGGTGTAGATATTTCCAAGTTTATACAGATAACGGTGTAGATATCTCCATCTTAATACAGATGACGGTGTAGATATTTATATGTTCATACAGATAGCGGTGCAGATATTTCCAAGTTCATACTGAGGGCGGTGTAGATATTTCCATGTTTATAGAGATAGCGGTGTAGTTATTTCCTTGTGTAAAGGGATAGCTTTGTAGATATTTCCATGTATATGCAGATAGCTGTGTAGATATTTCCATTTTCATGCAGATAGCGGTGCAGATATTTCCATGTTCAAACAGATAGCGGTGTAGATATTTCAATGTTCATACAGATAGCGGTGTAGATATTTCCATGTTTATACAGATAGCGGTGAAGATATATGCATGTTTACACTGATAGCGGTGTAGGTATTTCCATGTTCATACAGATAGCGTTGTAGATATTTCCATGTTCATCCAGATGGCTGTGTAGATGTATCCATGTTCCTACAGATGGAGGTGAAGATATTTCCATGTTCCTACAGATAGCGGTGTAGATATTTCCATGTTCATACAGATAGTGGTGTAGATATTTCCATGTTCATACAGATAGAGGGGCTGATATTTCCATGTTCATACAGATAGCGGTGTAGATATTTCCATGTTCATCCAGATGGCTGTGTAGATATATCCATGTTCATACAGATGGCAGTGAAGATATATCCATGTTCTTACAGATAGCGGTGTAGATATTTCCATGTTCATACAGATAGTGGTGTTGATATTTCCATGTTCATACAGGTAGTCTTGTAGATATTTCCATGTTCATACAGATAGCGGTGTAGCTATTTCCATGTTCATACAAATAACGGTGTAGATATTCCCATGTTCATATATATAGCAGTGTAGATATTTCCATGTTAATCCAGATGGCTGTGTAGATATATCCATCTTCATACACACGGCAGTGAATAGATTTCCATGTTCATACAGATAACCGTGTAGATATTTCCATGTTCATACAGATAGCAGTGTAGACATTTCCATGTTCATACAGATGGCGGTGCTGATATTTCCATGTTTATACAGGTAGAGGTGTAGATATTTTCATGTTTATACAGATAGCGGTGTAGTTATTTCCATGTTTATACAGTTAGCGATGTAGTTATTTCCATGTTTATACAGATAGCGGTGTAGATATTTCCATGTTTATACTGATAGCGGTGTAGATATCTCCATCTTAATACTGATGGCGGTGAAGATATTTCCATGTTCATACAGATAGCGGTGTTGATATTTCCATGTTCATTCAGATAGCGGTGTAGATATTTCCATGTTCGTACAGATAGCGGTGTAGATATTCCCATGTTCATATATATAGCGGTGTAGATATTTCCATTTTCATCCAGATGGATGTGTTGATATATCCATGTTCATACAGATGGCGGTGAAGAGATTTCCATGTTCATACTGATGGCGGTGTAGATATTTATATGTTTATACAGATAGAGGTGTAGATATCTCCATCTTAATACAGATGGCGGTGTAGATATTTATATGTTCATACAGATGGAGGTGCAGATATTTCCATGTTCATACTGATGGCCGTGTAGATATTACCATGTTCATACAGATAGCGGTATAGATATTTCCAAGTGTAAAGAGATGGCTGTGTAGATATTTCCATGTATATGCAGATAGCTGTGTAGATATTTCCATTTTCATGCAGATAGCGGTGTAGATATTTCCATGTTTAAACAGATATCGGTGTAGATATTTCCATGTTCATACAGATGGCGGTAAAGATATTTCCATGTTTATACAGATAGCGGTGAAGATGTATGCATGTTTACACACATAGCGGTGTAGATATTTGCATGTTCATACAGATATCGGTGTAGATATTTCCATGTTCATCCAGATGACTGTGTAGAAATATCCATGTTCCTACAGATAGCGGTGAAGATATTTCCATGTTCATACAGATAGTGCTGTAGATATTTCCATGTTCATACACATAGCGGTGTACCTATTTCCATGTTCATACAGATAGCGGCGTAGATATTTCCATGTTCGTACAGATAGCGGTGTAGATATTTCCATGTTCATACAGATATCGGTGCTTATATTTCCATGTTTATACAGGTAGCGGTGTAGATATTTCCATGTTTATACAGATAGCGGTGTAGATATTTCCGTGTTTATACAGATAGCGGTGTAGATATTTCCAAGTTAATACAGATAGTGGTGTAGATATTTCCATGTTCATGCAGATAGCGGTGTAGCTATTTCCATGTTCATACAGATAGCGGTGTAGATATTTCCATGTTCATACAGATAGCAGTGCAGATATTTCCGTGTTCATACAGATAGCGGTGTAGCTATTTCCATGTTCATACAGATAGCGGTGTAGATATTTCCATGTTCATCCAGATGGCTGTGTAGACATATCCATGTTCATACAGATTGCGGTGAAGGTAATTCCATGTTCATACAGATAGCGGTGTGGATAATTCCATGTTCATACAGATGGTGGTGTAGATATTTCCACGTTCATACAGATTGAGGGGCCGATATTTCCATGTTCATACAGATAGCGGTGTTGATAATTCCATTTTTATACAGGTAGCGGTGTAGATATTTCCATGTTCATCCAGATGGCTGTGCAGATATATCCATGTTCATACGGATGGCGGTGAAGATATTTCCATGTTCGTACAGATAGCGGTGTAGATATTTCCATGTTCATACAGATATGGGTGTAGATATTTCCATGTTCATACAGATAGCGGTGTAGCTATTTCCATGTTCATGCAGATAGCGGTGTAGATATTTCCATGTTCATCCGGATGGCTGTGTAGATATATCCATGTTCATACAGATGGCGGTGAAGATATTTCCATGTTCATACAGATAGCGGTGTAGATATTTCCATGTTCATACAGATACTGGTGTAGATATTTCCATGTTCATACAGATAGAGTGGCTGATATTTCCATGTTCTTACAGATAGTGGTGCTGATATTTCCAAGTTTATACAGGTAGCGGTGTAGATATTTCCATGTTTATACAGATAGCGGTGTAGATATCTCCATCTTAATACAGATGGCGGTGTAGATATTTATTAGTTCATACAGATAGCCGTGCAGATATTTCCATATTCATACAGGTTGTGGTGTAGATATTTCCATATTCATACAGATAGCGGTGTAGTTATTTCCATGTGTAAAGAGATAGCGGTGTAGATATTTCCATGTATATGCAGATAGCTGTGTAGATATTTCCATGTTCATACAGTTAGCGGTGTAGATATTTCCATGTTCATCCAGATGGCTGTGTAGATATATCCATGTTCATACAGATTGCGGTGTAGATATTTCCGTGTTCATACAGATAGTGCTGTAGATATTTCCATGTTCATACACATTTCTGTGTAGCTATTTCCATGTTCATACAGACAGCAGTGTAGATATTTCCATGTTCGTACAGATAGCGGTTTAGATATTTCCATGTTCATACAGATAGCGGTGCTTATATTTCCATGTTCATACAGGTAGCGGTGTAGATATTTCCCTGTTTATACAGATAGCAGTGTAGATATTTCCATGTTTATACAGATAGCGGTGTAGATATTTCCAACTTTATACAGATAACGGTGTAGATATCTCCATATTAATACAGATGGCGGTGTAGATAATTATATGTTCATACAGATGGCGGTGCAGATATTTCCAAGTTCATACAGACGGCGGTGTAGATATTTCCATGTTTATAGAGATAGCGGTGTAGTTATTTCCATGTGTAAAGGGATAGCTTTGTAGATATTTCCATGTATATGCAGATAGCTGTGTAGATATTTCCATTTTCATGCAGATAGCGGTGCAGATATTTCCATGTTCAAACAGATAGCGGTGTAGATATTTCCATGTTCATACAGATAGCGGTGTAGATATTTCCATGTTTATACAGATAGCGGTGAAGATATATGCATGTTTACACAGATAGCGGTGTAGGTATTTCCATGTTCATACAGATAGCGGTGTAGATATTTCCATGTTCATCCAGATGGCTGTGTAGATATATCCATGTTCATACTGATGGCGGTGAAGATATTTCCATGTGCGTACAGATAGCGGTGTAGATATTTCCATGTTCATACAGATATTGGTGTAGATATTTCCATGTTCATACAGATAGCGGTGTTGCTGTTTCCATGTTCATGCAGATAGCGGTGTAGATATTTCCATGTTCATCCAGATGTCTGTGTAGATATATCCATGTTCATACAGAAGGTGGTGAAGATATTTCCAGGTTCATACAAATAGCAGTGTAAATATTTCCATGTTCATTCAGATAGTGGTGTAGGTATTTCCATGTTCATACAGATAGCGGTGTAGCTATTTCCATGTTCATACAGATGGCGGTGTAGATATTTCCATCTTCATCCAGACGGCTGTGTAGACATATCCATGTTCATACAGATGGCGGTGAAGATAATTCCATGTTCATACAGATAGCGGTGTAGATATTTCCATGTTCATACAGATAGCGGTGTAGATATTTCCATGTTCATACAGATAGAGGGGCTGTTATTTCCATGTTCATACAGATAGCGGTGCTGATATTTCCATGTTTATACAGGTAGCGTTGTAGAAATTTCCATGTTTATACAAATAGCTGTGTAGATATCTCCATCTTAATACAGATGGCGATGTAGACATTTATATGTTCATAAAGATGGCCGTGCAGATATTTCCATGTTCATACAGATGGCGGTGTAGATATATCCATGTTCATACAGATAGCGGTGTATTTATTTCCATGTGTAAAGAGATAGCGGTGTAGATATTTCCTTGTATATGCAGATAGCTGTGTAGATATTTCCATTTTCATGCAGATAGCGGTTTAGATATTTCCATGTTCAAACAGATAGCGGTGTAGATATTTCCATGTTCATACAGATAGCGGTGTAGATATTTCCATGTTTATACAGATAGCGGTGAAGATGTATGCATGTTTACACAGATAGCGCTTTAGATATTTCCATGTTAATACAGATAGCGGTGTAGATATTTCCATGTTCATACAGATAGTGGTGTAGATATTTCCATGTTCATGCAGATAGCGGTGTAGATATTTCCATGTTCATACAGATAGCGGTGTAGATATTTCCATGTTCGTACAGATAGCAGTGCAGATATTTCCATGTTCATACAGATAGCGGTGCTTATATTTCCATGTTCATACAGTTAATGGTGTAGATATTTCCCTGTTTATACAGATAGCAGTGTAGATATTTCCATGTTTATACAGATAGCGGTGTAGATATTTCCAAGTTTATACAGATAGCGGTGTAGATATCTCCATCTTAATACAGATGGCGGTTTAGATATTTATATGTTCATACAGATGGCGGTGTTGATATATCCACTTTCCTACAGATAACGGTGTAGATATTTCCATGTTCATACAGATAATGGTGTAGATATTTCCATGTTCATACAGATAGCGGTGTAGCTATTTCCATGTTCATGCAGATTGCGGTGTAGATTTTTCCATGTTCATCCAGATGGCTGTGTAGATATATGCATGATCATACAGATGGCGGTGAAGGTATTTCCATGTTCATACAGATAGCGGTGTAGATATTTCCATGTTGATGCAGATATTGGTGTTTATATTTCCATGTTTATACAGGTAGCAGTGTAGATATTTCCATGTTTATACAGATAGCGGTGCAGATATTTCCATGTTTGTACAGATAGCAGTGTAGATATTTCCAAGTTCATACAGATAGTGGTGTAGATATTTCCATGTTCATACAGATAGCGGTGTAGCTATTTCCATGTTTATACAGGTAGCGGTGTAGATATTTCCATGTTTATACTGATAGCGGTGTAGATATTTCCATGTTAATACAGATAGCGGTGTAGATATTTCCAAGTTCATACAGATAGTGGTGTAGATATTTCCATGTTCATACAGATAGCGGTGTAGCTATTTCCATGTTCATACAGATAGCGGTGTAGCTATTTCCATGTTCATACAGATAGCGGTGTAGATATTTCCATGTTCATACAGATAGCGGTGTAGCTATTTCCATGTTCATACAGATAGCTGTGTAGATATTTCCATGTTCATACAGATGGCTGTGTAGACATATCCATGTTCATACAGATGGCGGTGAAGGTAATTCCATGTTCATACAGATAGCGGTGTAGATAATTCCATGTTCATACAGATAGTGGTGTAGATATTTCCATGTTCATACAGATTGAGGGGCTGATATTTCCATGTTCATACAAATAGCGGTGTTGATAATTCCATGTTTATACAGGTAGCGGTGTAGATATTTCCATGTTCATCCAGATGGCTGTGTAGATATATCCATGTTCATACGGATGGCGGTGAAGATATTTCCATGTTCGTACAGATAGCGGTGTTGATATTTCCATGTTCATACAGATATGGGTGTAGATATTTCCATGTTCATACAGATAGCGGTGTAGCTATTTCCATGTTCATGCAGGTAGCGGTGTAGATATTTCCATGTTCATCCGGATTGCTGTGTAGATATATCCATGTTCATACAGATGGCGGTGAAGATATTTCCATGTTCATAAGGATATTGGTGTAGATATTTCCATGTTCATACAGATAGCGGTGTAGCTATTTCCATGTTCATACAGATACCGGGGTAGATATTTCCATGTTCATTCAGATGGCTGTGTAGATATATCCATGTTCATACAGATAGCGGTGTAGATATTTCCATGTTCATCCAGATGGCTGTGTAGATATATCCATGTTCATACAGATAGCGGTGTAGATATTTCCAGGTTCACACAGATAGCGGTGTAGATATTTCCATGTTCGTACAGATAGCGGTGTAGATATTTCCATGTTCATACAGATAGCGGTGCTTATATTTCCATGTTCATACAGGTAGCGGTGTATATATTTCCCCGTTTATACAGATAGCAGTGTAGATATTTCCATGTTTATACAGATAGCGGTGTAGATATTTCCAAGTTTATACAGATAACGGTGTAGATATTTCCATCTTAATACAGATGGCGGTGTAGATATTTATATGTTCATACAGATGGCGGTGCAGATATTTCCAAGTTCATACAGATGGCGGTGTAGATATTTCCATGTTTATAGAGATAGCGGTGTAGTTATTTCCATGTGTAAAGGGATAGCTTTGTAGATATTTCCATGTATATGCAGATAGCTGTGTAGATATTTCCATTTTCATGCAGATAGCGGTGCAGATATTTCCATGTTCAAACAGATAGCGGTGTAGATATTTCCATGTTCATACAGATAGTGGTGTAGATATTTCCATGTTTATACAGATAGCGGTGAAGATATATGCATGTTTACACAGACAGCAGTGTAGGTATTTCCATGTTCATACAGATAGCGGTGTAGATATTTCCATGTTCATCCAGATGGCTGTGTAGATATATCCATGTTCATACAGATGGCGGTGAAGATATTTCCATGTTCGTACAGATAGCGGGGTAGATATTTCCATGTTCATACAGATATTGGTGTAGATATTTCCATGTTCATACAGATAGCGGTGTTGCTATTTCCATGTTCATGCAGATAGCGGTGTAGATATTTCCATGTTCATCCAGATGTCTGTGTATATATATCCATGTTCATACAGATGTCGGTGAAGATATTTCCAGGTTCATACAAATAGCGGTGTAAATATTTCCATGTTCATTCAGATAGTTGTGTAGATATTTCCATATTCATACAGATAGCGGTGTAGCTATTTCCATGTTCATACAGATAGCGGTGTAGATATTTCCATCTTCATCCAGATGGCTGTGTAGACATATCCATGTTCATACAGATGGCGGTGAAGGTAATTCCATGTTCATACAGATAGCGGTGTAGATAATTCCATGTTCATACAGATAGTGGTGTAGATATTTCCATGTTCATACAGATTGAGGGGCTGATATTTCCATGTTCATACAAATAGCGGAGTTGATAATTCCATGTTTATACAGTTAGCAGTGTAGATATTTCCATGTTCATCCAGATGGCTGTGTAGATATATCCATGTTCATACAGATAGCGGTGTAGATATTTCCAGGTTCACACAGATAGCGGTGTAGATATTTCCATGTTCGTACAGATAGCGGTGTAGATATTTCCATGTTCATACAGATAGCGGTGCTTATATTTCCATGTTCATACAGGTAGCGGTGTACATATTTCCCCGTTTATACAGATAGCAGTGTAGATATTTCCATGTTTATACAGATAGCGGTGTAGATATTTCCAAGTTTATACAGATAACGGTGTAGATATCTCCATCTTAATACAGATGGCGGTGTAGATATTTATATGTTCATACAGATGGCGGTGCAGATATTTCCAAGTTCATACAGATGGCGGTGTAGATATTTCCATGTTTATAGAGATAGCGGTGTAGTTATTTCCATGTGTAAAGGGATAGCTTTGTAGATATTTCCATGTATATGCAGATAGATGTGTAGATATTTCCATTTTCATGCAGATAGCGGTGCAGATATTTCCATGTTCAAACAGATAGCGGTGTAGATATTTCCATGTTCATACAGATAGTGGCATAGATATTTCCATGTTTATACAGATAGCGGTGAAGATATATGCATGTTTACACAGACAGCAGTGTAGGTATTTCCATGTTCATACAGATAGCAGTGTAGATATTTCCATGTTCATCCAGATGGCTGTGTAGATATATCCATGTTCATACAGATGGCGGTGAAGATATTTCCATGTTCGTACAGATAGCGGTGTAGATATTTCCATGTTCATACAGATATTGGTGTAGATATTTCCATGTTCATACAGATAGCGGTGTTGCTATTTCCATTTTCATGCAGATAGCGGTGTAGATATTTCCATGTTCATCCAGATGTCTGTGTAGATATATCCATGTTCATACAGATGGCGGTGAAGATATTTCCTGGTTCATACAAATAGCGGTGTAAATATTTCCATGTTCATTCAGATAGTGGTGTAGATATTTCTATGTTCATACAGATAGCGGTGTAGCTATTTCCATGTTCATACAGATAGCGGTGTAGATATTTCCATCTTCATCCAGATGGCTGTGTAGACATATAAATGTTCATACAGATGGCGGTGAAGATAATTCCATGTTCATACAGATAGCAGTGTAGGTATTTCCATGTTCATGCAGATAGTGTTGTAGATATTTCCATGTTCATACAGATAGAGGGGCTGATATTTCCATGTTCATACAGATAGTGGTGCTGATATTTCCATGTTTATACAGGTAGCGTTGTAGATATTTCCATGTTTATACAGATAGCGGTGTAGATATCTCCATCTTAATTCAGATGGCGATGTAGATATATATATGTTCATAAAGATGGCCGTGCAGATATTTCCATGTTCATACAGGTGGCGGTGTAGATATATCCATGTTCATACAGATAGTGGTGTAGTTATTTCCATGTGTAAAGAGATAGCGGTGTAGATATTTCCATGTATATGCAGATAGCAGTGTAGATATTTCCATTTTCATGCAGATAGCGGTTTAGATATTTTCATGTTCAAACAGATAGCGGTGTAGATATTTCCATGTTCATACAGATAGCGGTGTAGATATTTCCATGTTTATACAGATAGCGGTGAAGATGTATGCATGTTTACACAGATAGCGGTGTAGATATTTCCATGTTCATACAGATAGCGGTGTAGATATTTCCATGTTCATCCAGATTGCTGTGAAGATATATCCATGTTCATACAGATAGCGGTGTAGATATTTCCATGTTCATACAGATAGTGCTGTAGATATTTCCATGTTCATGCAGATAGCGGTGTAGCTATTTCCATGTTCATACAGATAGCGGTGTAGATATTTCCATGTTCGTACAGATAGCGGTGTAGATATTTCCATGTTCATACAGATAGCGGTGCTTATATTTCCATGTTCATACAGGTAATGGTGTAGATATTTCCCTGTTTATACAGATAGCAGTGTAGATATTTCCATGTTTATACAGATAGCGGTGTACATATTTCCAAGTTTATACAGATAGCGGTGTAGATATCTCCATCTTAATACAGATGGCGGTGTAGATATTTATATGTTCATACAGATGGCGGTGCAGATATTTCCATGTTCATACAGATGGCGGTGTAGATATTTCCATGTTTATAGAGATAGCGGTGTAGTTATTTCCATGTGTAAAGGGATAGCTTTGTAGATATTTCCATGTACATGCTGATTGCTGTGTAGATATTTCCATTTTCATGCAGATAGCGGTGTAGATATTTCCATGTTCATCCAGATGGCTGTTTAGACATATCCATGTTCATACAGATGGCGGTGAATATAATTCCATGCTCATACAGATAGCGGTGTAGATATTTCCAGGTTCATACAGATAGTGGTGTAGATATTTCCATGTTCATACAGATAGAGGGGCTGATATTTCCATGTTCATACAGATAGCGGTGCTGATACTTCCATGTTTATACAGGTAGCGTTGTAGATATTTCCATGTTTACACAGATAGCGGTGTAGATATCTCCATCTTAATACAGATGGCGATGTAGATATTTATATGTTCATACAGATGGCCGTGCGGATATTTCCATGTTCATACAGATGGCGATGTAGATATATCCATGTTCATACAGATAGCGGTGTAGTTATTTCCATGTGTAAAGAGATAGCGGTGTAGATATTTCCATATATATGCAGATAGGTGTGTAGATATTTCCATTTTCATGCAGAAAAAGCGGTTTAGATATTTCCATGTTCAAACAGATAGCGGTGTAGATATTTCCATGTTCATACAGATAGCGGTGTAGATATTTCCATGTTTATACAGAGAGCGGTGAAGATGTATGCATGTTTACACAGATAGCGGTGTAGATATTTCCATGTTCATACAGATAGCGGTGTAGATATTTAAATGTTCATCCTGATGGCTGTGTAGATATATCCATGTTCATACAGATAGCGGTGTAGATATTTCCAAGTTCATGCAGATAGCGGTGTAGATATTTCCATGTTCATCCATATGGCTGTGTAGATATATCCATGTTCATACAGATGGCGGTGAAGATATTTCCATGTTCATACAGATAGCAGTGTAGATATTTCCATGTTCGTACAGATAGTGGTGTAGATATTTCCATGTTCATCCAGATGGCTGTGTAGTTATTTCCATGTTCATACAGATGGCGGTGAAGATATTTCCATGTTCATACAGATAGCGGTGTAGATATTTCCATGTTCATACAGATAGCGGTATAGATATTTCCATCTTCATACAGATAGCGGTGCTGATATTTCCATGTTTATACAGCTAGAGGTGTAGATATTTCCATGTTTATACTGATTGCGGTGTATATATTTCCATGTTTATACAGATAGCGGTGTAGATATTTCCATGTTTATACAGATAGCGGTGTAGGTATCTCCATGTTAATACTGATAGCGGTGTAGATATTTATAAGTTCATACAGATGGCGGTGCAGATATTTCCATGTTCATACAGATGGCGGTGTAGATATCTCCATGTTCATAGAGATAGCGGTGTAGTTATTTCCATGTATAAAGAGATAGTTTTGTAGATATTTCCATTTTCATGCAGATACCGGTGTAGATATTTCCATGTTCAAACAGATAGCGTTGTAGATATTTCCATGTTCATACAGATAGCGGTGCTGATATTTCCGTGTTTATACAGGTAGCGGTGTAGGTATTTCCATGTTTATACAGATAGCGGTGTAGATATTTTCATGTTTATACAGATAGCGGTGTAGATATTTCCATGTTTATACAGATAGCGGTGTAGATATCTCCATCTTAATATAGATGGCGGTGTAGATATTTATATGTTCATACAGATGGCGGTGCAGATATTTCCATGTTCATACAGATCGCGGTGTTGATATTTCCATGTTCATACAGATAGCGGTGTTGTTATTTCCATGTGTAAAAGATAGCTGTGTAGATATTTCCATGTATATGCAGATAGCTGTGTAGATATTTCCATTTTCATGCAGATAGCGGTGTAGATATTTCCATGTTCAAACAGATAGTGGTGTAGATATTTCCATGTTCATCCAGATAGCGGTGTAGATATTTCCATGTTTATACAGATAGCGGGGAAGATATATGCATGTATACACAGATAGCGGTCTAGATATTTCCATGTTCATCCAGATGGCTGTGTTGATATATCCATGTTCATACAGATAACGGTGTAGATATTTCCATGTTCATACAGATAATGGTGTAGATATTTCCATGTTCATACAGATAGCGGTGTAGCTATTTTCATGTTCATGCAGATAGCGGTGTAGATTTTTCCATGTTCATCCAGATTGCTGTGTAGATATATGCATGATCATACAGATGGCGGTGAAGGTATTTCCATGTTCATACAGATAGCGGTGTAGATATTTCCATGTTCATGCAGATAGCGGTGTAGATATTTCCATGTTCATACAGATATCGGTGCTTATATTTCCATGTTTATACAGGTAGCGGTGTAGATATTTCCATGTTGATACAGATAGCGGTGTAGATATTTCCATGTTTATACAGATAGCGGTGTAGATATTTCCAAGTTCATACAGATAGCAGTGTAGCTATTTCCATGTTTATACAGATAGCGGTGTAGATATTTCCATGTTCATACAGATGGCTGTGTAGACATATCCATGTTCATACAGATGGCGGTGAAGGTAATTCCATGTTCATACAGATAGCGGTGTAGATAATTCCATCTTCATACAGATAGTGGTGTAGATATTTCCATGTTCATACAGATTGAGGGGCTGATATTTCCATGTTCATACAAATAGCGTAGTTGATAATTCCATGTTTATACAGTTAGCAGTGTAGATATTTCCATGTTCATCCAGATGGCTGTGTAGATATATCCATGTTCATACAGATAGCGGTGTAGATATTTCCAGGTTCACACAGATAGCGGTGTAGATATTTCCATGTTCGTACAGATAGCGGTGTAGATATTTCCATGTTCATACAGATAGCGGTGCTTATATTTCCATGTTCATACAGGTAGCGGTGTACATATTTCCCCGTTTATACAGATAGCAGTGTAGATATTTCCATGTTTATACAGATAGCGGTGTAGATATTTCCAAGTTTATACAGATAACGGTGTAGATATCTCCATCTTAATACAGATGGCGGTGTAGATATTTATATGTTCATACAGATGGCGGTGCAGATATTTCCAAGTTCATACAGATGGCGGTGTAGATATTTCCATGTTTATAGAGATAGCGGTGTAGTTATTTCCATGTGTAAAGGGATAGCTTTGTAGATATTTCCATGTATATGCAGATAGATGTGTAGATATTTCCATTTTCATGCAGATAGCGGTGCAGATATTTCCATGTTCAAACAGATAGCGGTGTAGATATTTCCATGTTCATACAGATAGTGGTGTAGATATTTCCATGTTTATACAGATAGCGGTGAAGATATATGCATGTTTACACAGACAGCAGTGTAGGTATTTCCATGTTCATACAGATAGTAGTGTAGATATTTCCATGTTCATCCAGATGGCTGTGTAGATATATCCATGTTCATACAGATGGCGGTGAAGATATTTCCATGTTCGTACAGATAGCGGTGTAGATATTTCCATGTTCATACAGATATTGGTGTAGATATTTCCATGTTCATACAGATAGCGGTGTTGCTATTTCCATTTTCATGCAGATAGCGGTGTAGATATTTCCATGTTCATCCAGATGTCTGTGTAGATATATCCATGTTCATACAGATGGCGGTGAAGATATTTCCTGGTTCATACAAATAGCGGTGTAAATATTTCCATGTTCATTCAGATAGTGGTGTAGATATTTCTATGTTCATACAGATAGCGGTGTAGCTATTTCCATGTTCATACAGATAGCGGTGTAGATATTTCCATCTTCATCCAGATGGCTGTGTAGACATATAAATGTTCATACAGATGGCGGTGAAGATAATTCCATGTTCATACAGATAGCAGTGTAGGTATTTCCATGTTCATGCAGATAGTGTTGTAGATATTTCCATGTTCATACAGATGGGGGGCTGATATTTCCATGTTCATACAGATAGTGGTGCTGATATTTCCATGTTTATACAGGTAGCGTTGTAGATATTTCCATGTTTATACAGATAGCGGTGTAGATATCTCCATCTTAATTCAGATGGCGATGTAGATATATATATGTTCATAAAGATGGCCGTGCAGATATTTCCATGTTCATACAGGTGGCGGTGTAGATATATCCATGTTCATACAGATAGTGGTGTAGTTATTTCCATGTGTAAAGAGATAGCGGTGTAGATATTTCCATGTATATGCAGATAGCAGTGTAGATATTTCCATTTTCATGCAGATAGCGGTTTAGATATTTTCATGTTCAAACAGATAGCGGTGTAGATATTTCCATGTTCATACAGATAGCGGTGTAGATATTTCCATGCTTATACAGATAGCGGTGAAGATGTATGCATGTTTACACAGATAGCGGTGTAGATATTTCCATGTTCATACAGATAGCGGTGTAGATATTTCCATGTTCATCCAGATTGCTGTGAAGATATATCCATGTTCATACAGATAGCGGTGTAGATATTTCCATGTTCATACAGATAGTGCTGTAGATATTTCCATGTTCATGCAGATAGCGGTGTAGCTATTTCCATGTTCATACAGATAGCGGTGTAGATATTTCCATGTTCGTACAGATAGCGGTGTAGATATTTCCATGTTCATACAGATAGCGGTGCTTATATTTCCATGTTCATACAGGTAACGGTGTAGATATTTCCCTGTTTATACAGATAGCAGTGTAGATATTTCCATGTTTATACAGATAGCGGTGTAGATATTTCCAAGTTTATACAGATAGCGGTGTAGATATCTCCATCTTAATACAGATGGCGGTGTAGATATTTATATGTTCATACAGATGGCGGTGCAGATATTTCCATGTTCATACAGATGGCGGTGTAGATATTTCCATGTTTATAGAGATAGCGGTGTAGTTATTTCCATGTGTAAAGGGATAGCTTTGTAGATATTTCCATGTACATGCTGATTGCTGTGTAGATATTTCCATTTTCATGCAGATAGCGGTGTAGATATTTCCATGTTCATCCAGATGGCTGTTTAGACATATCCATGTTCATACAGATGGCGGTGAATATAATTCCATACTCATCCAGATAGCGGTGTAGATATTTCCATGTTCATACAGATAGTGGTGTAGATATTTCCATGTTCATAGAGATAGAGGGGCTGATATTTCCATGTTCATACAGATAGCGGTGCTGATACTTCCATGTTTATACAGGTAGCGTTGTAGATATTTCCATGTTTATACAGATAGCGGTGTAGATATCTCCATCTTAATACAGATGGCGATGTAGATATTTATATGTTCATACAGATGGCCGTGCGGATATTTCCATGTTCATCCATATGGCTGTGTAGATATATCCATGTTCATACAGATGGCGGTGAAGATATTTCCATGTTCATACAGATAGCAGTGTAGATATTTCCATGTTCGTACAGATAGTGGTGTAGATATTTCCATGTTCATCCAGATGGCTGTGTAGTTATTTCCATGTTCATAGAGATGGCGGTGAAGATATTTCCATGTTCATACAGATAGCGGTGTAGATATTTCCATGTTCATACAGATAGCGGTATAGATATTTCCATCTTCATACAGATAGCGGTGCTGATATTTCCATGTTTATACAGCTAGCAGTGTAGATATTTCCATGTTTATACTGATTGCGGTGTATATATTTCTATGTTTATACAGATAGCGGTGTAGATATTTCCATGTTTATACAGATAGCGGTGTAGGTATCTCCATGTTAATACTGATAGCGGTGTAGATATTTATAAGTTCATACAGATGGCGGTGCAGATATTTCCATGTTCATACAGATGGCGGTGTAGATATCTCCATGTTCATAGAGATAGCGGTGTAGTTATTTCCATGTATAAAGAGATAGCTTTGTAGATATTTCCATTTTCATGCAGATAGCGGTGTAGATATTTCCATGTTCAAACAGATAGCGTTGTAGATATTTCCATGTTCATACAGATAGCGGTGCTGATATTTCCGTGTTTATACAGGTAGCGGTGTAGGTATTTCCATGTTTATACAGATAGCGGTGTAGATATTTTCATGTTTATACAGATAGCGGTGTAGATATTTCCATGTTTATACAGATAGCGGTGTAGATATCTCCATCTTAATATAGATGGCGGTGTAGATATTTATATGTTCATACATATGGCAGTGCAGATATTTCCATGTTCATACAGATCGCGGTGTTGATATTTCCATGTTCATACAGATAGCGGTGTTGTTATTTCCATGTGTAAAAGATAGCTGTGTAGATATTTCCATGTATATGCAGATAGCTGTGTAGATATTTCCATTTTCATGCAGATAGCGGTGTAGATATTTCCATGTTCAAACAGATAGCGTTGTAGATATTTCCATGTTCATCCAGATAGCGGTGTAGATATTTCCATGTTTATACAGATAGCGGGGAAGATATATGCATGTATACACAGATAGCGGTCTAGATATTTCCATGTTCATCCAGATGGCTGTGTTGATATATCCATGTTCATACAGATAACGGTGTAGATATTTCCATGTTCATACAGATAATGGTGTAGCTATTTCCATGTTCATACAGATAGCGGTGTAGCTATTTTCATGTTCATGCAGATAGCGGTGTAGATTTTTCCATGTTCATCCAGATCGCTGTGTAGATATATGCATGATCATACAGATGGCGGTGAAGGTATTTCCATGTTCATACAGATAGCGGTGTAGATATTTCCATGTTCATGCAGATAGCGGTGTAGATATTTCCATGTTCATACAGATATCGGTGCTTATATTTCCATGTTTATACAGGTAGCGGTGTAGATATTTCCATGTTGATACAGATAGCGGTGTAGATATTTCCATGTTCATACAGATAGCGGTGTAGATATTTCCAAGTTCATACAGATAGCAGTGTAGCTATTTCCATGTTCATACAGATAGCGGTGTAGATATTTCCATGTTCATACAGATGGCTGTGTAGACATATCCATGTTCATACAGATGGCGGTGAAGGTAATTCCATGTTCATACAGATAGCGGTGTAGATAATTCCATGTTCATACAGATAGTGGTGTAGGTATTTCCATGTTCATACAGATTGAGGGGCTGATATTTCCATGTTCATACAAATAGCGGTGTTGATGATTCCATGTTTATACAGTTAGCGGTGTAGATATTTCCATGTTCATCCAGATGGCTGTGTAGATATATCCATGTTCATACGGATGGCGGTGTAGTTATTTCCATGTGTAAAGAGATAGCGGTGTAGATATTTCCATATATATGCAGATAGCTGTGTAGATATTTCCATTTTCATGCAGAAAAAGCGGTTTAGATATTTCCATGTTCAAACAGATAGCGGTGTAGATATTTCCATGTTCATACAGATAGCGGTGTAGATATTTCCATGTTTATACAGAGAGCGGTGAAGATGTATGCATGTTTACACAGATAGCGGTGTAGATATTTCCATGTTCATACAGATAGCGGTGTAGATATTTAAATGTTCATCCTGATGGCTGTGTAGATATATCCATGTTCATACAGATAGCGGTGTAGATATTTCCATGTTCATGCAGATAGCGGTGTAGATATTTCCATGTTCATCCATATGGCTGTGTAGATATATCCATGTTCATACAGATGGCGGTGAAGATATTTCCATGTTCATACAGATAGCAGTGTAGATATTTCCATGTTCGTACAGATAGTGGTGTAGATATTTCCATGTTCATCCAGATGGCTGTGTAGTTATTTCCATGTTCATACAGATGGCGGTGAAGATATTTCCATGTTCATACAGATAGCGGTGTAGATATTTCCATGTTCATACAGATAGCGGTATAGATATTTCCATCTTCATACAGATAGCGGTGCTGATATTTCCATGTTTATACAGCTAGCGGTGTAGATATTTCCATGTTTATACTGATTGCGGTGTAGATATTTTCATGTTTATACAGATAGCGGTGTAGATATTTCCATGTTTATACAGATAGCGGTGTAGGTATCTCCATGTTAATACTGATAGCGGTGTAGCTATTTCCATGTTTATACAGATAGCGGTGTAGATATTTCCATGTTGATACAGATGGCTGTGTAGACATATCCATGTTCATACAGATGGCGGTGAAGGTAATTCCATGTTCATACAGATAGCGGTGTAGATAATTCCATCTTCATACAGATAGTGGTGTAGATATTTCCATGTTCATACAGATTGAGGGGCTGATATTTCCATGTTCATACAAATAGCGTAGTTGATAATTCCATGTTTATACAGTTAGCAGTGTAGATATTTCCATGTTCATCCAGATGGCTGTGTAGATATATCCATGTTCATACAGATAGCGGTGTAGATATTTCCAGGTTCACACAGATAGCGGTGTAGATATTTCCATGTTCGTACAGATAGCGGTGTAGATATTTCCATGTTCATACAGATAGCGGTGCTTATATTTCCATGTTCATACAGGTAGCGGTGTACATATTTCCCCGTTTATACAGATAGCAGTGTAGATATTTCCATGTTTATACAGATAGCGGTGTAGATATTTCCAAGTTTATACAGATAACGGTGTAGATATCTCCATCTTAATACAGATGGCGGTGTAGATATTTATATGATCATACAGATGTCGGTGCAGATATTTCCAAGTTCATACAGATGGCGGTGCAGATATTTCCATGTTTATAGAGATAGCGGTGTAGTTATTTCCATGTGTAAAGGGATAGCTTTGTAGATATTTCCATGTATATGCAGATAGATGTGTAGATATTTCCATTTTCATGCAGATAGCGGTGCAGATATTTCCATGTTCAAACAGATAGCGGTGTAGATATTTCCATGTTCATACAGATAGTGGTGTAGATATTTCCATGTTTATACAGATAGCGGTGAAGATATATGCATGTTTACACAGACAGCAGTGTAGGTATTTCCATGTTCATACAGATAGCAGTGTAGATATTTCCATGTTCATCCAGATGGCTGTGTAGATATATCCATGTTCATACAGATGGCGGTGAAGATATTTCCATGTTCGTACAGATAGCGGTGTAGATATTTCCATGTTCATACAGATATTGGTGTAGATATTTCCATGTTCATACAGATAGCGGTGTTGCTATTTCCATTTTCATGCAGATAGCGGTGTAGATATTTCCATGTTCATCCAGATGTCTGTGTAGATATATCCATGTTCATACAGATGGCGGTGAAGATATTTCCTGGTTCATACAAATAGCGGTGTAAATATTTCCATGTTCATTCAGATAGTGGTGTAGATATTTCTATGTTCATACAGATAGCGGTGTAGCTATTTCCATGTTCATACAGATAGCGGTGTAGATATTTCCATCTTCATCCAGATGGCTGTGTAGACATATAAATGTTCATACAGATGGCGGTGAAGATAATTCCATGTTCATACAGATAGCAGTGTAGGTATTTCCATGTTCATGCAGATAGTGTTGTAGATATTTCCATGTTCATACAGATAGAGGGGCTGATATTTCCATGTTCATACAGATAGTGGTGCTGATATTTCCATGTTTATACAGGTAGCCTTGTAGATATTTCCATATTTATACAGATAGCGGTGTAGATATCTCCATCTTAATTCAGATGGCGATGTAGATATATATATGTTCATAAAGATGGCCGTGCAGATATTTCCATGTTCATACAGGTGGCGGTGTAGATATATCCATGTTCATACAGATAGTGGTGTAGTTATTTCCATGTGTAAAGAGATAGCGGTGTAGATATTTCCATGTATATGCAGATAGCAGTGTAGATATTTCCATTTTCATGCAGATAGCGGTTTAGATATTTTCATGTTCAAACAGATAGCGGTGTAGATATTTCCATGTTCATACAGATAGCGGTGTAGATATTTCCATGCTTATACAGATAGCGGTGAAGATGTATGCATGTTTACACAGATAGCGGTGTAGATATTTCCATGTTCATACAGATAGCGGTGTAGATATTTCCATGTTCATCCAGATTGCTGTGAAGATATATCCATGTTCATACAGATAGCGGTGTAGATATTTCCATGTTCATACAGATAGTGCTGTAGATATTTCCATGTTCATGCAGATAGCGGTGTAGCTATTTCCATGTTCATACAGATAGCGGTGTAGATATTTCCATGTTCGTACAGATAGCGGTGTAGATATTTCCATGTTCATACAGATAGCGGTGCTTATATTTCCATGTTCATACAGGTAACGGTGTAGATATTTCCCTGTTTATACAGATAGCAGTGTAGATATTTCCATGTTTATACAGATAGCGGTGTAGATATTTCCAAGTTTATACAGATAGCGGTGTAGATATCTCCATCTTAATACAGATGGCGGTGTAGATATTTATATGTTCATACAGATGGCGGTGCAGATATTTCCATGTTCATACAGATGGCGGTGTAGATATTTCCATGTTTATAGAGATAGCGGTGTAGTTATTTCCATGTGTAAAGGGATAGCTTTGTAGATATTTCCATGTACATGCTGATTGCTGTGTAGATATTTCCATTTTCATGCAGATAGCGGTGTAGATGTTTCCATGTTCATCCAGATGGCTGTTTAGACATATCCATGTTCATACAGATGGCGGTGAATATAATTCCATACTCATCCAGATAGCGGTGTAGATATTTCCATGTTCATACAGATAGTGGTGTAGATATTTCCATGTTCATAGAGATAGAGGGGCTGATATTTCCATGTTCATACAGATAGCGGTGCTGATACTTCCATGTTTATACAGGTAGCGTTGTAGATATTTCCATGTTTATACAGATAGCGGTGTAGATATCTCCATCTTAATACAGATGGCGATGTAGATATTTATATGTTCATACAGATGGCCGTGCGGATATTTCCATGTTCATCCATATGGCTGTGTAGATATATCCATGTTCATACAGATGGCGGTGAAGATATTTCCATGTTCATACAGATAGCAGTGTAGATATTTCCATGTTCGTACAGATAGTGGTGTAGATATTTCCATGTTCATCCAGATGGCTGTGTAGTTATTTCCATGTTCATAGAGATGGCGGTGAAGATATTTCCATGTTCATACAGATAGCGGTGTAGATATTTCCATGTTCATACAGATAGCGGTGTAGATATTTCCATCTTCATACAGATAGCGGTGCTGATATTTCCATGTTTATACAGCTAGCAGTGTAGATATTTCCATGTTTATACTGATTGCGGTGTATATATTTCTATGTTTATACAGATAGCGGTGTAGATATTTCCATGTTTATACAGATAGCGGTGTAGGTATCTCCATGTTAATACTGATAGCGGTGTAGATATTTATAAGTTCATACAGATGGCGGTGCAGATATTTCCATGTTCATACAGATGGCGGTGTAGATATCTCCATGTTCATAGAGATAGCGGTGTAGTTATTTCCATGTATAAAGAGATAGCTTTGTAGATATTTCCATTTTCATGCAGATAGCGGTGTAGATATTTCCATGTTCAAACAGATAGCGTTGTAGATATTTCCATGTTCATACAGATAGCGGTGCTGATATTTCCGTGTTTATACAGGTAGCGGTGTAGGTATTTCCATGTTTATACAGATAGCGGTGTAGATATTTCCATGTTTATACAGATAGCGGTGTAGATATTTCCATGTTTATACAGATAGCGGTGTAGATATCTCCATCTTAATATAGATGGCGGTGTAGATATTTATATGTTCATACATATGGCAGTGCAGATATTTCCATGTTCATACACATCGCGGTGTTGATATTTCCATGTTCATACAGATAGCGGTGTTGTTATTTCCATGTGCAAAAGATAGCTGTGTAGATATTTCCATGTATATGCAGATAGCTGTGTAGATATTTCCATTTTCATGCAGATAGCGGTGTAGATATTTCCATGTTCAAACAGATAGCGTTGTAGATATTTCCATGTTCATCCAGATAGCGGTGTAGATATTTCCATGTTTATACAGATAGCGGGGAAGATATATGCATGTATACACAGATAGCGGTCTAGATATTTCCATGTTCATCCAGATGGCTGTGTTGATATATCCATGTTCATACAGATAACGGTGTAGATATTTCCATGTTCATACAGATAATGGTGTAGCTATTTCCATGTTCATACAGATAGCGGTGTAGCTATTTTCATGTTCATGCAGATAGCGGTGTAGATTTTTCCATGTTCATCCAGATCGCTGTGTAGATATATGCATGATCATACAGATGGCGGTGAAGGTATTTCCATGTTCATACAGATAGCGGTGTAGATATTTCCATGTTCATGCAGATAGCGGTGTAGATATTTCCATGTTCATACAGATATCGGTGCTTATATTTCCATGTTTATACAGGTAGCGGTGTAGATATTTCCATGTTGATACAGATAGCGGTGTAGATATTTCCATGTTCATACAGATAGCGGTGTAGATATTTCCAAGTTCATACAGATAGCAGTGTAGCTATTTCCATGTTCATACAGATAGCGGTGTAGATATTTCCATGTTCATACAGATGGCTGTGTAGACATATCCATGTTCATACAGATGGCGGTGAAGGTAATTCCATGTTCATACAGATAGCGGTGTAGATAATTCCATGTTCATACAGATAGTGGTGTAGGTATTTCCATGTTCATACAGATTGAGGGGCTGATATTTCCATGTTCATACAAATAGCGGTGTTGATGATTCCATGTTTATACAGTTAGCGGTGTAGATATTTCCATGTTCATCCAGATGGCTGTGTAGATATATCCATGTTCATACGGATGGCGGTGAAGATATTTCCATGTTCGTACAGATAGCGGTGTAGATATTTCCATGTTCATACAGATATGGGTGTAGATATTTCCATGTTCATACAGATAGCGGTGTAGCTATTTCCATGTTCATGCAGGTAGCGGTGTAGGTATTTCCATGTTCATCCGGATTGCTGTGTTGATATATCCATGTTCATACAGATGGCGGTGAAGGTATTTCCATGTTCATACAGATATTGGTGTAGATATTTCCATGTTCATCCAGATGGCTGTGTAGATATATCCATGTTCATACAGATAGCGGTGTAGATATTTCCAGGTTCACACAGATAGCGGTGTAGATATTTCCATGTTCGTACAGATAGCGGTGTAGATATTTCCATGTTCATACAGATAGCGGTGCTTATATTTCCATGTTCATACAGGTAGCGGTGTAGATATTTCCCCGTTTATACAGACAGCAGTGTGGATATTTCCATGTTTATACTGATAGCGGTGTAGATATTTCCAAGTTTATACAGATAACGGTGTAGATATCTCCATCTTAATACAGATGGCGGTGTAGATATTTATATGTTCATACAGATGGCGGTGCAGATATTTCCAAGTTCATACAGATGGCGGTGTAGATATTTCCATGTTTATAGAGATAGCGGTGTAGTTATTTCCATGTGTAAAGGGATACCTTTGTAGATATTTCCATGTATATGCAGATAGCTGTGTAGATATTTCCATTTTCATGCAGATAGCGGTGCAGATATTTCCATGTTCAAACAGATAGCGGTGTAGATATTTCCATGTTCATACAGATAGTGGTGTAGATATTTCCATGTTTATACAGATAGCGTTGAAGATATATGCATGTTTACACAGACAGCGGTGTAGGAATTTCCATGTTCATACAGATAGCGGTGTAGATATTTCCATGTTCATCCACATGTCTGTGTAGATATATCCATGTTCATACAGATGGCGGTGAAGATATTTCCATGTTCGCACAGACAGCGGTGTAGATATTTCCATGTTCATACAGATATTGGTGTAGATATTTCCATGTTCATACAGATAGCGGTGTTGCTATTTCCATGTTCATGCAGATAGCGGTGTAGATATTTCCATGTTCATCCAAATGTCTGTGTAGATATATCCATGTTCATACAGATGGCGGTGAAGATATTTCCAGGTTCATACAAATAGCGGTGTAAATATTTCCATGTTCATTCAGATAGTGGTGTAGATATTTCCATGTTCATACAGATAGCGGTGTAGCTATTTCCATGTTCATAGAGATAGCGGTGTAGATATGTCCATTTTCATCCAGATGGCGGTGAAGATATTTCCAGGTTCATACAAATAGCGGTGTAAATATTTCCATGTTCATTCAGATAGTGGTGTAGATATTTCCATGTTCATACAGATATTGGTGTAGATATTTCCATGTTCATACAGATAGCGGTGTAGCTATTTCCATGTTCATAGAGATAGCGGTGTAGATATGTCCATCTTCATCCAGATGGCTGTGTAGACATATAAATGTTCATACAGATGGCGGTGAAGATAATTCCATGTTCATACAGATAGCGGTGTAGATATTTCCATGTTCATGCAGATAGTGGTGTAGATATTTCCATGTTCATACAGATAGAGGGGCTGATATTTCCATGTTCATACAGATAGCGGTGCTGATATTTCCATGTTTATACAGGTAGCGTTGTAGATATTTCCATGTTTATACAGATAGCGGTGTAGATATCTCCATCTTAATTCAGATGGCGATGTAGATATATATATGTTCATAAAGATGGCCGTGCAGATATTTCCATGTTCATACAGGTGGCGGTGTAGATATATCCATGTTCATACAGATAGTGGTGTAGTTATTTCCATGAGTAAAGAGATAGCAGTGTAGATATTTCCATGTATATGCAGATAGCAGTGTAGATATTTCCATTTTCATGCAGATAGCGGTTTAGATATTTCCATGTTCAAACAGATAGCGGTGTAGATATTTCCATGTTCATACAGATAGCGGTGTAGATATTTCCATGTTTATACAGATAGCGGTGAAGATGTATGCATGTTTACACAGATAGCGGTGTGGATATCTCCATGTTCATACAGATAGCGGTGTAGATATTTCCATGTTCATCCAGATTGCTGTGAAGATATATCCATGTTCATACAGATAGCGGTGTAGATATTTCCATGTTCATACAGATAGTGCTGTAGATATTTCCATGTTCATGCAGATAGCGGTGTAGCTATTCCCATGTTCATACAGATAGCGGTGTAGATATTTCCATGTTCGTACAGATAGCGGTGTAGATATTTCCATGTTCATACAAATAGCGGTGCTTATATTTCCATGTTCATACAGGTAACGGTGTAGATATTTCCCTGTTTATACAGATAGCAGTGTAGATATTTCCATGTTTATACAGATAGCGGTGTAGATATTTCCAAGTTTATACAGATAGCGGTGTAGATATCTCCATCTTAATACAGATGGCGGTGTAGATATTTATATGTTCATACAGATGGCGGTGCAGATATTTCCATGTTCATACAGATGGCGGTGTAGATATTTCCATGTTTATAGAGATAGCGGTGTAGTTATTTCCATGTGTAAAGGGATAGCTTTGTAGATATTTCCATGTACATGCTGATTGCTGTGTAGATATTTCCATTTTCATGCAGATAGCGGTGTAGATATTTCCATGTTCATCCAGATGGCTGTTTAGACATATCCATGTTCATACAGATGGCGGTGAATATAATTCCATGCTCATACAGATAGCGGTGTAGATATTTCCATGTTCATTCAGATAGTGGTGTAGATATTTCCATGTTCATACAGATAGAGGGGCTGATATTTCCATGTTCATACAGATAGCGGTGCTGATACTTCCATGTTTATACAGGTAGCGTTGTAGATATTTCCATGTTTATACAGATAGGGGTGTAGATATCTCCATCTTAATACAGATGGCGATGTAGATATTTATATGTTCATACAGATGTCCGTGCGGATATTTCCATGTTCATACAGATGGCGATGTAGATATATCCATGTTCATACAGATAGCGGTGTAGTTATTTCCATGTGTAAAGAGATAGCGGTGTAGATATTTCCATATATATGCAGATAGCTGTGTAGATATTTCCATTTTCATGCAGAAAAAGCGGTTTAGATATTTCCATGTTCAAACAGATAGCGGTGTAGATATTTCCATGTTCATACAGATAGCGGTGTAGATATTTCCATGTTTATACAGAGAGCGGTGAAGATGTATGCATGTTTACACAGATAGCGGTGTAGATATTTCCATGTTCATACAGATAGCGGTGTAGATATTTAAATGTTCATCCTGATGGCTGTGTAGATATATCCATGTTCATACAGATAGCGGTGTAGATATTTCCATGTTCATGCAGATAGCGGTGTAGATATTTCCATGTTCATCCATATGGCTGTGTAGATATATCCATGTTCATACAGATGGCGGTGAAGATATTTCCATGTTCATACAGATAGCAGTGTAGATATTTCCATGTTCGTACAGATAGTGGTGTAGATATTTCCATGTTCATCCAGATGGCTGTGTAGTTATTTCCATGTTCATACAGATGGCGGTGAAGATATTTCCATGTTCATACAGATAGCGGTGTAGTTATTTCCATGTTCATACAGATAGCGGTGTAGATATTTCCATCTTCATACAGATAGCGGTGCTGATATTTCCATGTTTATACAGCTAGCGGTGTAGATATTTCCATGTTTATACTGATTGCGGTGTATATATTTCCATGTTTATACAGATAGCGGTGTAGATATTTCCATGTTTATACAGATAGCGGTGTAGTTATCTCCATCTTAATACTGATAGCGGTGTAGATATTTATAAGTTCATACAGATGGCGGTTCAGATATTTCCATGTTCATACAGATGGCGGAGTAGATATCTCCAAGTTTATAGAGATAGCGGTGTAGTTATTTCCATGTATAAAGAGATAGCTTTGTAGATATTTCCATTTTCATGCAGATAGCGGTGTAGATATTTCCATGTTCAAACAGATAGCGTTGTAGATATTTCCATGTTCATACAGATAGCGGTGCTGATATTTCCGTGTTTATACAGGTAGCGGTGTAGGTATTTCCATGTTTATACAGATAGCGGTGTAGATATTTCCATCTTAATATAGATGGCGGTGTAGATATTTATATGTTCATACAGATGGCTGTGCAGATATTTCCATGTTCATACAGATGGCGGTGTTGATATTTCCATGTTCATACAGATAGCGGTGTTGTTATTTCCATGTGTAAAGAGATAGCTGTGTAGATATTTCCATGTATATGCAGATAGCTGTGTAGATATTTCCATTTTCATGCAGATAGCGGTGTAGATATTTCCATGTTCAAACAGATAGCGGTGTAGATATTTCCATGTTCATCCAGATAGCGGTGTAGATATTTCCATGTTTATACAGATAGCAGGGAAGATATATGCATGTTTACACAGATAGCGGTCTAGATATTTCCATATTCATCCAGATGGCTGTGTTGATATATCCATGTTCATACAGATAACGGTGTAGATATTTCCATGATCATACAGATAATGGTGTAGATATTTCCATGTTCATACAGATAGCGGTGTAGCAATTTCCATGTTCATGCAGATAGCGGTGTAGATTTTTCTATGTTCATCCAGATGGCTGTGTAGATATATGCATGATCATACAGATGGCGGTGAAGGTATTTCGATGTTCATACAGATAGCGGTGTAGATATTTCCATGTTCATGCAGATAGCGGTGTAGATATTTCCATGTTCATACAGATATCGGTGCTTATATTTAAATGTTTATACAGGTAGCGGTGTAGATATTTCCATGTTTATACAGATAGCGGTGTAGATATTTCCATGTTTATACAGATAGCGGTGTAGATATTTCCAAGTTCATACAGATAGCAGTGTAGCTATTTCCATGTTCATACAGATAGCGGTGTAGATATTTCCATGTTCATACAGATGGCTGTGTAGACATATCCATGTTCATACAGATGGCGGTGAAGGTAATTCCATGTTCATACAGATAGCGGTGTAGATAATTCCATGTTCATACAGATAGTGGTGTAGATATTTCCATGTTCATACAGATTGAGGGGCTGATATTTCCATGTTCATACAAATAGCGGTGTTGATAATTCCATGTTTATACAGTTAGCAGTTTAGATTTTTCCATGTTCATCCAGATGGCTGTGTAGATATATCCATGTTCATATGGATGGCGGTGAAGATATTTCCATGTTCGTACAGATAGCGGTGTAGATATTTCCATGTTCATACAGATATGGGTGTAGATATTTCCATGTTCATACAGATAGCGGTGTAGCTATTTCCATGTTCATGCAGGTAGCGGTGTAGATATTTCCATGTTCATCCGGATTGCTGTGTAGATATATCCATGTTCATACAGACGGCGGTGTAGATATTTCCATCTTCATACATATATTGGTGTAGATATTTCCTTGTTCATACAGATAGCGTTGTAGCTATTTCCATGTTCATACAGATAGCGGGGTAGATATTTCCATGTTCATCCAGATGGATGTGTAGATATATCCATGTTCATACAGATAGCGGTGTAGATATTTCCATGTTCATCCAGATGGCTGTGTTGATATATCCATGTTCATACAGATAGCGGTTTAGATATTTCCATGTTCATACAGATAGTGCTGTAGATATTTCCATGTTCATACAGATTGCGGTGTAGCTATTTCCAGGTTCATACAGATAGCGGTGTAGATATTTCCATGTTCGTACAGATAGCGGTGTAGATATTTCCATGTTCATACAGATAGCGGTGCTTATATTTCCATGTTCATACAGGTAGCGGTGTAGATATTTCCAGTTTATACAGATAGCAGTGTAGATATTTCCATGTTTATACAGATAGCGGTGTAGATATTTCCAAGTTTATACAGATAACGGAGTAGATATCTCCATCTTAATACAGATGGCGGTGTAGATATTTATATGTTCATACAGATGGCGGTGCAGATATTTCCAAGTTCATACAGATGGCGGTGTAGATATTTCCATGTTTATAGAGATAGCGGTGTAGTTATTTCCATGTGTAAAGGGATATCTTTGTAGATATTTCCATGTATATGCAGATAGCTGTGTAGATATTTCCATTTTCATGCAGATAGCGGTGGAGATATTTCCATGTTCATACAGATAGTGGTGTAGATATTTCCATGTTTATACAGATAGCGGTGAAGATATATGCATGTTTACACAGACAGCGGTGTAGGTATTTCCATGTTCATACAGATAGCGGTGTAGATATTTCCATGTTCATCCAGATGGCTCTGTAGATATATCCATGTTCATACAGATGGCGGTGAAGATATTTCCATGTTCGTACAGATAGCGGTGTAGATTTTTACATGTTCATACAGATATTGGTGTAGATATTTCCATGTTCATACAGATAGCGGTGTTGCTATTTCCATGTTCATGCAGATAGCGGTGTAGATATTTCCATGTTCATACAGATGTCTGTGTAGATATATCCATGTTCATACAGATGGCAGTGAAGATATTTCCAGGTTCATACAAATAGCGGTGTAAATATTTCCATGTTTATTCAGATAGTGGTGTAGATATTTCCATGTTCATACAGATAGCGGTGTAGCTATTTCCATGTTCATACAGATAGCGGTGTAGATATTTCCATCTTCATCCAGATGGCTGTGTAGACATATCCATGTTCATACAGATGGCGGTGAAGATATTTCCATGTTCATACAGATAGCGGTGTAGATATTTCCATGTTCATGCAGATAGTGGTGTAGATATTTCCATGTTCATACAGATAGAGGGGCTGATATTTCCATGTTCATACAGATAGCGGTGCTGATATTTCCATGTTTATACAGGTAGCGTTGTAGATATTTCCATGTTTATACAGATAGCGGTGTAGATATCTCCATCTTAATTCAGATGGCGATGTAGATATATATATGTTCATAAAGATGGCCGTGCAGATATTTCCATGTTCATACAGGTGGCGGTGTAGATATATCCATGTTCATACAGATAGCGGTGTAATTATTTCCATGTTTAAAGAGATAGCGGTGTAGATATTTCCATGTATATGCAGATGGCAGTGTAGATATTTCCATTTTCATGCAGATAGCGGTTTAGATATTTACATGTTCAAACAGATAGCGGTGTAGTTATTTCCATGTTCATACAGATAGCGGTGTAGATCTTTCCATGTTTATACAGATAGCGGTGAAGATGTATGCATGTTTACACAGATAGCGGTGTAGATATTTCCATGTTCATACAGATGGCGGTGTAGATATTTCCATGTTTATAGAGTTAGCGATGTAGTTATTTCCTTGTGTAAAGGGATAGCTTTGTAGATATTTCCATGTACATGCTGATTGCTGTGTAGATATTTCCATTTTCATGCAGATAGCGGTGTAGATATTTCCATGTTCAAACAGATAGCGGTGTAGATATTTCCAAGTTCATACAGATAGCGGTGTAGATATTTCCAAGTTTATACAGATAGCGGTGTAGATATCTCCACCTTAATACAGATGGCGGTGTAGATATTTATATGTTCATACAGATGGCGGTGCAGATATTTCCATGTTCATACAGATGGCGGTGTAGATATTTCCATGTTTATAGAGATAGCGGTGTAGTTATTTCCATGTGTAAAGGGATAGCTTTGTAGATATTTCCATGTACATGCTGATTGCTGTGTAGATATTTCCATTTTCATGCAGATAGCGGTGTAGATATTTCCATGTTCATCCAGATGGCTGTTTAGACATATCCATGTTCATACAGATGGCGGTGAATATAATTCCATGCTCATACAGATAGCGGTGTAGATATTTCCATGTTCATACAGATAGTGGTGTAGATATTTCCATGTTCATACAGATAGAGGGGCTGATATTTCCATGTTCATACAGATAGCGGTGCTGATACTTCCATGTTTATACAGGTAGCGTTGTAGATATTTCCATGTTTATACAGATAGCGGTGTAGATATCTCCATCTTAATACAGATGGCGATGTAGATATTTATATGTTCATACAGATGGCCGTGCGGATATTTCCATGTTCATACAGATGGCGATGTAGATATATCCATGTTCATACAGATAGCGGTGTAGTTATTTCCATGTGTAAAGGGATAGCGGTGTAGATATTTCCATATATATGCAGATAGCTGTGTAGATATTTCCATTTTCATGCAGAAAAAGCGGTTTAGATATTTCCATGTTCAAACAGATAGCGGTGTAGATATTTCCATGTTCATACAGATAGCGGTGTAGATATTTCCATGTTTATACAGATAGCGGTGAAGATGTATGCATGTTTACACAGATAGCGGTGTAGATATTTCCATGTTCATACAGATAGCGGTGTAGATATTTAAATGTTCATCCTGATGGCTGTGTAGATATATCCATGTTCATACAGATAGCGGTGTAGATATTTCCATGTTCATGCAGATAGCGGTGTAGATATTTCCATGTTCATCCATAAGGCTGTGTAGATATATCCATGTTCATACAGATGGCGGTGAAGATATTTTCATGTTCATACAGATAGCAGTGTAGATATTTCCATGTTCGTACAGATAGTGGTGTAGATATTTCCATGTTCATCCAGATGGCAGTGTAGTTATTTCCATGTTCATACAGATGGCGGTGAAGATATTTCCATGTTCATACAGATAACGGTGTAGATATTTCCATGTTCATACAGATAGCGGTGTAGATATTTCCATCTTCATACACATAGCGGTGCTGATATTTCCATGTTTATACAGCTAGCGGTGTAGATATTTCCATGTTTATACTGATTGCGGTGTATATATTTCCATGTTTATACAGATAGCGGTGTAGATATTTCCATGTTTATACAGATAGCGGTGTAGTTATCTCCATCTTAATACTGATAGCGGTGTAGATATTTATAAGTTCATACAGATGGCGGTGCAGATATTTCCATGTTCATACAGATGGCGGTGTAGATATCTCCATGTTTATAGAGATAGCGGTGTAGTTATTTCCATGTATAAAGAGATAGCTTTGTAGATATTTCCATTTTCATGCAGATAGCGGTGTAGATATTTCCATGTTCAAACAGATAGCGTTGTAGATATTTCCATGTTCATACAGATAGCGGTGCTGATATTTCCGTGTTTATACAGGTAGCGGTGTAGGTATTTCCATGTTTATACAGATAGCGGTGTAGCTATTTCCATGTTTATACAGATAGCGGTGTAGATATCTCCATCTTAATATAGATGGCGGTGTAGATATTTATATGTTCATACAGATGGCGGTGCAGATATTTCCATGTTCATACAGATGGCGGTGTTGATATTTCCATGTTCATACAGATAGCGGTGTTGTTATTTCCATGTGTAAAGAGATAGCTGTGTAGATATTTCCATGTATATGCAGATAGCTGTGTAGATATTTCCATTTTCATGCAGATAGCGGTGTAGATATTTCCATGTTCAAACAGATAGCGGTGTAGATATTTCCATGTTCATCCAGATAGCGGTGTAGATATTTCCATGTTTATACAGATAGCGGGGAAGATATATGCATGTTTACACAGATATCGGTCTAGATATTTCCATGTTCATCCAGATGGCTGTGTTGATATACCCATGTTCATACAGATAACGGTGTAGATATTTCCATGTTCATACAGATAATGGTGTAGATATTTCCATGTTCATACAGATAGCGGTGTAGCTATTTCCATGTTCATGCAGATAGCGGTGTAGATTTTTCCATGTTCATCCAGATGGCTGTGTAGATATATGCATGATCATACAGATGGCGGTGAAGGTATTTCGATGTTCATACAGATAGCGGTGTAGATATTTCCATGTTCATGCAGATAGCGGTGTAGATATTTCCATGTTCATACAGATATCGGTGCTTATATTTCCATGTTTATACAGGTAGCGGTGTAGATATTTCCATGTTTATACAGATAGCGGTGTAGATATTTCCATGTTTATACAGATAGCGGTGTAGATATTTCCAAGTTCATACAGATAGCAGTGTAGCTATTTCCATGTTCATACAGATAGCGGTGTAGATATTTCCATGTTCATACAGATGGCTGTGTAGACATATCCATGTTCATACAGATGGCGGTGAAGGTAATTCCATGTTCATACAGATAGCGGTGTAGATAATTCCATGTTCATACAGATAGTGGTGTAGATATTTCCATGTTCATACAGATTGAGGGGCTGATATTTCCATGTTCATACAAATAGCGGTGTTGATAATTCCATGTTTATACAGTTAGCAGTTTAGATATTTCCATGTTCATCCAGATGGCTGTGTAGATATATCCATGTTCATACGGATGGCGGTGAAGATATTTCCATGTTCGTACAGATAGCGGTGTAGATATTTCCATGTTCATACAGATATGGGTGTAGATATTTCCATGTTCATACAGATAGCGGTGTAGATATTTCCATGTTCATCCATATGGCTGTGTAGTTATTTCCAAGTTCATACACATGGCGGTGAAGATATTTCCATGTTCATAGAGATAGCGGTGTAGATATTTCCATGTTCATACAGATAGCGGTTTAGATATTTCCATGTTCATACAGATAGCGGTGCTGATATTTCCATGTTCATCCAGATGGCTGTGTAGATATATCCATGTTCGTACAGATGGCGGTGAAGATATTTCCATGTTCATACAGATGGCGGTGTATATATTTCCGTGTTCATACAGATAGCGGTGATGATATTTCCATGTTTATACAGGTAGCGGTGTAGATATTTCCATGTTTATGCAGATAGCGGTGTAGATATTTCCATGTTTATACAGATAGCGGTGTACATATTTCCATGTTTATATAGATAGAGGGGTAGATATCTCCATCTTAATACAGATGGCGGTGTAGATATTTATATGTTCATATAGATGGCGGTGCAGATATTTCCATGTTCATACAGATGGCAGTGTAGATATTACCATGTTCATACAGATAGCGGTGTAGTTATTTCCATGTGTAAAGAGATATCTGTGTAGATATTTCCAAGTATATGCAGATAGCTGTGTAGATATTTCCATTTTCATGCAGATAGCGGTGTAAATATTTCCATGTTCAAACAGATATCGGTGTAGATATTTCCATGTTCATACTGATAGCGGTGTAGATATTTCCATGTTTATACAGATAGCGGTGAAGATGTATGCATGTTTAAACAGATAGCGGTGTAGATATTTCCATGTTCATCCATATGGCTGTGTAGATATATCCATGTTCATACAGATGGCGTTGAAGATATTTCCATGTTCATACAGATAGCGGTGTAGATATTTCCATGTTCATACAGATAGCGGTTTAGATATTTCCATGTTCATACAGATAGCGGTGTAGATATTTCCATGTTTACAGATAGCGGTGTAGTTATTTCCATGTTCATCCATATGGCTGTGTAGATATATCCATGTTCATACAGATGGCGGTGAAGGTATTTCCATGTTCATACAGATAGCGGTGTAGATATTTCCATGTTCATACAGATAGCGGTTTAGGTATTTCCATGTTCATACAGATAGCGGTGTAGATATTTCCATGTTTACATATAGCGGTGTAGTTATTTCCATGTTCATCCATATGGCTGTGTAGATATATCCATGTTCATACAGATGGCGGTGAAGGTATTTCCATGTTCATTCAGATAGCGGTGTAGATATTTCCATGTTCATATAGATAGAGGTGTAGATATTTCCATGTTCATACAGATAGCGGTGTAGATATTTCCAAGTTTATACAGGTAGCGGTGTAGATATCTCCATCTTAATACAGATGGCGGTGTAAAGATTTATAAGTTCATACAGATGGTGGTGCAGATATTTCCTTGTTCATACAGATGGCGGTGTAGATATTTCCATGTTGATAGATATACTGGTGTAGTTATTTCCAAGTGTAAAGAGATAGCTTTGTAGATATTTCCATGTATATGCAGATAGCTGTGTAGATATTTCCATTTTCATGCAGATAGCTTTGTAGATATTTCCATGTTCAAACAGATAGCGGTGTAGTTATTTCCATGTTCATACAGACAGCGGTGTAGATATTCCCATGTTTATACAGATAGCAGTGTAGATATTTCCATGTTTATACAGATAGCGGTGAAGATATCCCCATCTTAATACAGATGGCTGTGTAGATATTTATATGTTCATACACATGGCGGTGCAGATATTTCCATGTTCATACAGATGGCGGTGTAGATATGTCCATGTTTATAGAGATAGCGGTGTACTTATTTCCCATTATAAAGAGACAGCTGTGTAGATATTTCCATGTATATGCAGATAGCTGTGTAGATATTTCCATTTTCATGCAGATAGCGGTGTAGATATTTCCATGTTCAAACAGATAGCGGTGCAGATATTTCCATGTTCATACAGATAGCGGTGTAGATATTTCCATGTTTATACACATAGTGGAGAAGACGTACGCATGTTTACACAGATAGTGGAGAAGATATTTCCATGTTCATACAGATAGCGGTGTAGATATTTCCATGTTCATCCATATGGCTGTGTAGTTATTTCCATGTTCATACACATGGCGGTGAAGATATTTCCATGTTCATAGAGATAGCGGTGTAGATATTTCCATGTTCATACAGATAGCAGTGTAGATATTTCCATGTTCATACAGATAGCGGTGCTGATATTTCCATGTTCATCCAGATGGCTGTGTAGATATATCCATGTTCGTACAGATGGCGGTGAAGATATTTCCATGTTCATGCAGATGGCGGTGTATATATTTCTGTGTTCATACAGATAGCGGTGATGATATTTCCATGTTTATGCAGATAGCGGTGTAGATATTTCCATGTTTATACAGATAGCAGTGTACATATTTCCATGTTTATATAGATAGAGTGGTAGATATCTCCATCTTAATACAGATGGCGGTGTAGATATTTATATGTTCTTATAGATGGCGGTGCAGATATTTCCATGTTCATACAGATGGCAGTGTAGATATTACCATGTTCATACAGATAGCGGTGTAGTTATTTCCATGTGTAAAGAGATAGCTGTGTAGGTATTTCCAAGTATATGCAGATAGCTGTGTAGATATTTCCATTTTCATGCAGATAGCGGTGTAGATATTTCCGTGTTCAAACAGATATCGGTGTACATATTTCCATGTTCATACTGATAGCGGTGTAGATATTTCCATGTTTATACAGATAGCGGTGAAGATGTATGCATGTTTAAACAGATAGCGGTGTAGATATTTCCATGTTCATCCAGATGGCTGTGTAGTTATATCCATGTTCATACAGATGGCGTTGAAGATATTTCCATGTTCATACAGATAGCGGTGTAGATATTTCCATGTTCATACAGATAGCGGTTTAGATATTTCCATGTTCATACAGATAGCGGTGTAGATATTTCCATGTTTACAGATAGCGGTGTAGTTATTTCCATGTTCATCCATATGGCTGTGTAGATATATCCATGTTCATACAGATGGCGGTGAAGGTATTTCCATGTTCATACAGATAGCGGGGTAGATATTTCTATGTTCATATAGATAGCGGTGTAGATATTTCCATGTTCATACAGATAGCGGGGTAGATATTTCCAAGTTTATACAGGTAGCGGTGTAGATATCTCCATCTTAATACAGATGGCCGTGTAAAGATTTATATGTTCATACAGATGGTGGTGCAGATATTTCCATGTTCATACAGATGGCGGTGTAGATATTTCCATGTTGATAGATATACTGGTGTACTTATTTCCATGTGTAAAGAGATAGCTTTGTAGATATTTCCATGTATATGCAGATAGCTGCGTAGATATTTCCATCTTCATGCAGATAGAGGTGTAGATATTTCCATGTTCAAACAGATAGCGGTGTAGTTATTTCCATGTTCATACAGATAGCGGTGTAGATATTTCCATGTTCGTATACATTGCGGTGTAGATATTTCCATCTTAATACCGATAGCGGTGCTTATATTTCCATGTTTATACAGGTAGCGGTGTAGATATTTCCATGTTTATACAGATAGCGGTGTAGATATTTCCATGTTTATATGGATAGAAGTGTAGATATTTCCAAGTTAATACAGATAGCGGTGTAGATATCTCCATCTTAATACAGTTGGCGGTGTAGAGATTTATATGTTCATACAGATGGTGGTGCAGATATTTCCATGTTCATACAGATGGCGGTGTAGGTATTTCCATGTTTATAGATATACTGGTGTAGTTATTTCCATGTGTAAAGAGATAGCTTTGTAGATATTTCCATGTATATGCAGATAGCTGTGTAGATATTTCCATTTTCATGCAGATAGCGGTGTAGTTATTTCCATCTTCAAACAGATAGCGGTGTAGTTATTTCCATGTTCATACAGATAGCCGTGTAGATATTTCCATCTTCATACAAATAGCGGTGTAGATATTTCCATGTTCATACAGATAGCGGTGTAGATATTTCCATGTTTATGCAGATAGCGGTGTTGATATTTCCATGTTTATACAGATAGCGGTGTAGATATCTCCATCTTAATACAGATGGCGGTGTAGATATTTATGTGTTCATACACACGGCGGTGCAGATATTTCCATGTTTATACAGATGGCGGTGTAGATATTTCCATGTTTATAGAGATAGCGGTGTAGTTATTTCCATGTGTAAAGAGATAGCTGTGCAGATATTTCCATGTATATGCAGATAGCTGTGTAGATATTTCCATTTTCATGCAGATAGCGGTGTAGATATTTCCATGTTCAAACAGGTAGCGGTGCAGATATTTCCATGTTCATACAGATAGCGGTGTAGATATTTCCATGTTTATACAGATAGCGGAGAAGATGTATGCATGTTTACACAGATAGCGGTGAAGATATTTCCATGTTCATACAGATAGCGGTGTAGATATTTCCATGTTCACCCTGATGGCTGTGTAGTTATTTCCATGTTCATACACATGGCGGTGAAGATATTTCCATGTTCATACAGATAGTGGTGTAGATATTTCCATGTTCATACAGATAGTGGTGTAGATATTTCCATGTTCATACAGATAGCGGTGCTGATATTTCCATGTTCATCCAGAAGGCTGTGTAGATATATGCATGTTCGTACAGATGGCGGTGAAGATATTTCCATGTTCATACTGATGGCGCTGTGGATATTACCGTGTTCATACAGATAGCGGTGATGATATTTCCATGTTTATAAAGGTAGCGGTGTAGATATTTCCATGTTTATACAGATAGCGGTGTAAATATTTCCATGTTTATAGAGATAGCGTTGTGGATATTTCCATGTTTATACAGATAGAGGTGTAGATATCTCCATCTTAATACAGATGGCGGTGTAGATATTTATATGTTCATACAGATGGCTTTGCAGATATTTCCATGCTCATACAGATGGCGGTGTAGATATTACCATGTTCACACAGATAGCGGTGGAGTTATTTCCATGTGTAAAGAGATAGCTGTGTAGATATTTCCAAGTATATGCAGATAGCTGTGTAGATATTTCCATTTTCATGCAGATAGCGGTGTAGATATTTCCATGTTCAAACAGATATCGGTGTAGATATTTCCATGTTCATACTGATAGCGGTGTAGATATTTCCATGTTTATACAGATAGCGGTGAAGATGTATGCATGTTTAAACAGATAGCGGTGTAGATATTTCCATGTTCATCCAGATGGCTGTGTAGTTATATCCATGTTCATACAGATGGCGTTGAAGATATTTCCATGTTCATACAGATAGCGGTGTAGATATTTCCATGTTCATACAGATAGCGGTTTAGATATTTCCATGTTCATACAGATAGCGGTGTAGATATTTCCATGTTTACAGATAGCGGTGTAGTTATTTCCATGTTCATCCATATGGCTGTGTAGATATATCCATGTTCATACAGATGGCGGTGAAGGTATTTCCATGTTCATACAGATAGCGGGGTAGATATTTCTATGTTCATATAGATAGCGGTGTAGATATTTCCATGTTCATACAGATAGTGGGGTAGATATTTCCAAGTTTATACAGGTAGCGGTGTAGATATCTCCATCTTAATACAGATGGCGGTGTAAAGATTTATATGTTCATACAGATGGTGGTGGAGATATTTCCATCTTCATACAGATGGCGGTGTAGATATTTCCATGTTGATAGATATACTGGTGTACTTATTTCCATGTGTAAAGAGATAGCTTTGTAGATATTTCCATGTATATGCAGATAGCTGCGTAGATATTTCCATGTTCATGCAGATAGCGGTGTAGATATTTCCATGTTCAAACAGATAGCGGTGTAGTTATTTCCATGTTCATACAGATAGCGGTGTAGATATTTCCATGTTCGTATACATTGCGGTGTAGATATTTCCATCTTAATACAGATAGCGGTGCTTATATTTCCATGTTTATACAGGTAGCGGTGTAGATATTTCCATGTTTATACAGATAGCGGTGTAGATATTTCCATGTTTATATGGATAGAAGTGTAGATATTTCCAAGTTAATACAGATAGCGGTGTAGATATCTCCATCTTAATACAGTTGGCGGTGTAGAGTTTTATATGTTCATACAGATGGTGGTGCAGATATTTCCATGTTCATACAGATGGCGGTGTAGGTATTTCCATGTTTATAGATATACTGGTGTAGTTATTTCCATGTGTAAAGAGATAGCTTTGTAGATATTTCCATGTATATGCAGATAGCTGTGTAGATATTTCCATTTTCATGCAGATAGCGGTGTAGTTATTTCCATGTTCATACAGATAGCGGTGAAGCTATTTCCATGTTCGTACAGATAGCGGTGTAGATATTTCCATGTTCGTACAGATAGCGGTGTAGATATTTCCATGTTCATACAGATAGTGGTGCTTATATTTCCATGTTTATACAGGTAGCGGTGTAGATATTTCCATGTTTATACAGATAGCGGTGTAGATATTTCCATGTTTATACAGATAGCTGTGTAGATATTTCCAGGTTCAAACAGATATCGGTTTAATTTCCATGTTCATTAAGATAGCGGTGTAGATATTTCCATGTTTATACAGATAGCGGTGAAGATGAATGCATGTTTACACAGATAGCGGTGTAGATATTTCCATGTTCATACAGATAGCGGTGTAGATATTTCCATGTTCATCCAGATGGCTGTGTAGATATATCCATGTTCATACAGATAGCTGTGTTTATATTTCCATGTTCATACAGATAGTGGTGTAGGTATTTCCATATTCATACAGATAGCGGTGTAGCTATTTCCATGTTCATAGAGATAGCGGTATAGATCTTTACATGTTCGTACAGACAGCGGTGTAGATATTTCCATGTTCGTACAGACAGCGGTGCTGATATTTCCATGTTTATACAGGTAGCGGTGCAGATATTTCCATGTTTATAGAGATAGCGGTGTAGATATTTCCATGTTTATACAGATAGCGGTGTAGATATCTCCACCTTAATACAGATGGCGGTGTAGATATTTATATGTTCATACAGATGGCCGTGCAGATATTTCCATGTTCATACAGATGGCGGTGTAGATATATCCATGTTCATACAGATAGCGGTGTAGATATTTCCATGTTCATACAGATAGTGCTGTAGATATTTCCATGTTCATGCAGATAGCGGTTTAGCTATTTCCATGTTCATACATATATCGGTGTAGATATTTCCATGTTCGTACAGATAGCGGTGTAGATATTACCATGTTCGTACAGATAGCGGTGTAGATATTTCCATGTTCATACAGATAGCGGTGTAGATATTTCCCTGTTTATTCAGATAGCAGTGTAGATATTTCCATGTACATGCAGATAGCTGTGTAGATATTTCCATTTTCATGCAGATAGCGGTGTAGATATTTCCATGTTCGTACTGATAGTGGTGTAGATATTTCCATGTTCATACAGATAGCGGTGTAGCTATTTCCATGTTCATACAGATAGCGGTGTAGATATTTCCATGTTCATCCAGATGGCTGTGCAGACATATCCATGTTCATGCAGATGGCGGTGAAGATAATTCCATGTTCATACAGATAGCGGTGTAGATATTTCCATGTTAATACAGATAGTGGTGTAGTTATTTCCAAGTTCATACAGATAGAGGGGCTGATATTTCCATGTTCATACAGATAGCGGTGCTGATATTTCCATGTTTATACAGGTAGCGGTGCAGATATTTCCATGTTTTTACAGATAGCGGTGTAGATATTTCCATGTTTATACAGATAGCGGTGTAGATTTTTCCAGGTTTATACAGATAGCGGTGTAGGTATTTCCATGTTCATCCAGATGGCTGTGTAGATATATCCATGTTCATACAGATGGCGGTGAAGATATTTCCATGTTCATACAGATAGCGGTGTAGATATTTCCATGTTCATACAGATAGCAGTGTAGATATTTCCATGTTCATACAGATAGCGGTGTAGCTATTTCCATGTTCATACAGATAGCGGTGTAGGTATTTCCATGTTCATCCAGATGGCTGTGTAGATATATCCATTTTCATACAGATGGCGGTGAAGATATTTCCATGCTCATACAGATAGCGGTGTAGATATGTCCACGTTCATACATATAGTGGTGTTGATATTTCCATGTTCATACAGATAGAGGGGCTGATATTTCCATGTTCATACAGATAGCGGTGCTGATATTTCCATGTTTAAACAGGTAGCGGTGTAGATATTTCCATGTTCATACAGATAGCGGTGTAGATATTTCCATGTTTATACAGATAGCGGTGTAGATATCTCCACCTTAATACAGATGGTGGTGTAGATATTTATATGTTCATACAGATGGCCGTGCAGATATTTCCATGTTCATACAAATGGCGGTGTAGATATTTCCATGTTCATACAGATAGCGGTGTAGTTATTTCCATGTGTAAAGAGATAGCTGCGTAGATATTTCCATGTATATGCAGATAGGTGTGTAGATATTTCCATTTTCATACAGATAGCGGTTTAGATATTTCCATGTTCAAACAGATAGTGGTGTAGATATTTCCATGTTCATACAGAAAGCGGTGTAGGTATTTCCATGTTCATCCAGATGGCTGTGTAGATATATCCATGTTAATACAGATAGCGGTGTAGATATTTCCATGTTCATACAGGTAGTGCTGTAGATATTTCCATCTTCATACAGATAGCGGTGAAGCTATTTCCATGTTCATACAGATAGCGGTGAAGCTATTTCCATGTTCGTACAGATAGCGGTGTAGATATTTCCATGTTCGTACAGATAGCGGTGTAGATATTTCCATGTTCATACAGATAGCGGTGCTTATATTTCCATGTTTATACAGGTAGCGGTGTAGATATTTCCATGTTTATACAGATAGCGGTGTAGATATTTCCATGTTTATACAGATAGCTGTGTAGATATTTCCAGGTTCAAATAGATATCGGTTTAATTTCCATGTTCATTAAGATAGCGGTGTAGATATTTCCATGTTTATACAGATAGCGGTGAAGATGAATGCATGTTTACACAGATAGCGGTGTAGATATTTCCATGTTCATACAGATAGCGGTGTAGATATTTCCATGTTCATCCAGATGGCTGTGTAGATATATCCATGTTCATACAGATAGCGGTGTTTATATTTCCATGTTCATACAGATAGTGGTGTAGGTATTTCCATATTCATACAGATAGCGGTGTAGCTATTTCCATGTTCATGCAGATAGCGGTGTAGATCTTTCCATGTTCGTACAGATAGCGGTGTAGATATTTCCATGTTCGTACAGACAGCGGTGCTGATATTTCCATGTTTATACAGGTAGCGGTGCAGATATTTCCATGTTTATAGAGATAGCGATGTAGATATTTCCATGTTTATACAGATAGCGGTGTAGATATTTCCATGTTTATACAGAAAGCGGTGTAGATATCTCCACCTTAATACAGATGGCGGTGTAGATATTTATATGTTCATACAGATGGCCGTGCAGATATTTCCATGTTCATACAGATGGCGGTGTAGATATTTCCATGTTCATACAGATAGCGGTGTAGTTATTTCCATGTGTAAAGAGATAGCTGCGTAGATATTTCCATGTATATGCAGATAGCTGTGTAGATATTTCCATTTTCATGCAGATAGCGGTTTAGATATTTCCATGTTCAAACAGATAGCGGTGTAGATATTTCCATGTTCATAGAGATGGCGGTGCAGATATTTCCAAGTTCATACAGATGGCGGTGTAGATATTTCCATATTTATAGAGATAGCAGTGTAGTTATTTCCATGTGTAAAGGGATAGCTTTGTAGATATTTCCATGTATATGCAGATAGCTGTGTAGATATTTCCATTTTCATGCAGATAGCGGTGCAGATGTTTCCATGTTCAAACAGATAGCGGTGTAGGTATTTCCATGTTTTTACAGATAGCTGTGTAGATATTTCCATGTTCATCCAGATGGCTGTGTTGATAGATCCATGTTCATACAGATGGCGGTGAAGATATTTCCATGTTCGTACAGATAGCGGTGTAGATATTTCCATGTTCATACAGATATTGGTGTAGATATTTCCATGTTCATACAGATAGCGGTGTTGCTATTTCCATGTTCATGCAGATAGCGGTGTAGATATTTCCATGTTCATCCAGATGTCTGTGTAGATATATCCATGTTCATACTGATGGCGGTGAAGATATTTCCAGGTTCATACAAATAGCAGTGTAAATATTTCCATGTTTATTCAGATAGTGGTGTAGATATTTCCATGTTCATACAGATAGCGGTGTAGCTATTTCCATGTTCATACAGATAGCGGTGTAGATATTTCCATCTTCATCCATATGGCTGTGTAGACATATCCATGTTCATACAGATGGCGGTGAAGATAATTCCATGTTCATACAGATAGCGGTGTAGATATTTCCATGTTCATACAGATAGTTGTGTAGATATTTCCATGTTCATACAGATAGAGGGGCTGATATTTCCATGTTCATACAGATAGCGGTGCTGATATTTCCATGTTTATACAGGTAGCGTTGTAGATATTTCCATGTTCGTACAGATAGCGGTGTAGATATTTCCATGTTCATACAGATATTGGTGTAGATATTTCCATGTTCATACAGATAGCGGTTTAGATATTTCCATGTTCAAACAGATAGCGGTGTAGATATTTCCATGTTCATACAGAAAGCGGTGTAGGTATTTCCATGTTCATCCAGATGGCTGTGTAGATATATCCATGTTAATACAGATAGCGGTGTAGATATTTCCATGTTCATACAGGTAGTGCTGTAGATATTTCCATCTTCATACAGATAGCGGTGAAGCTATTTCCATGTTCATACAGATAGCGGTGAAGCTATTTCCATGTTCGTACAGATAGCGGTGTAGATATTTCCATGTTCGTACAGATAGCGGTGTAGATATTTCCATGTTCATACAGATAGTGGTGCTTATATTTCCATGTTTATACAGGTAGCGGTGTAGATATTTCCATGTTTATACAGATAGCGGTGTAGATATTTCCATGTTTATACAGATAGCTGTGTAGATATTTCCAGGTTCAAACAGATATCGGTTTAATTTCCATGTTCATTAAGATAGCGGTGTAGATATTTCCATGTTTATACAGATAGCGGTGAAGATGAATGCATGTTTACACAGATAGCGGTGTAGATATTTCCATGTTCATACAGATAGCGGTGTAGATATTTCCATGTTCATCCAGATGGCTGTGTAGATATATCCATGTTCATACAGATAGCGGTGTAGATATTTCCATGTTTATACAGAAAGCGGTGTAGTTATCTCCACCTTAATACAGATGGCGGTGTAGATATTTATATGTTCATACAGATGGCCGTGCAGATATTTCCATGTTCATACAGATGGCGGTGTAGATATATCCATGTTCATACAGATAGCGGTGTAGATATCTCCACCTTAATACAGATGGCGGTGTAGATATTTATATGTTCATACAGATGGCCATGCAGATATTTCCATGTTCATACAGATGGCGGTGTAGATATATCCATGTTCATACAGATAGCGGTGTAGAAATTTCCATGTTCATTCAGATAGTGCTGTAGATATTTCCATGTTCATGCAGATAGCGGTTTAGCTATTTCCATGTTCATACATATATCGGTGTAGATATTTCCATGTTCGTACAGATAGCGGTGTAGATATTTCCATGTTCGTACAGATAGCGGTGTAGATATTTCCATGTTCATACAGATAGCGGTGTAGATATTTCCCTGTTTATACAGATAGCAGTGTAGATATTTCCATGTACATGCAGATAGCTGTGTAGATATTTCCATTTTCATGCAGATAGCGGTGTAGATATTTCCATGTTCGTACTGATAGTGGTGTAGATATTTCCATGTTCATACAGATAGCGGTGTAGCTATTTCCATGTTCATACAGATAGCGGTGTAGATATTTCCATGTTCATCCAGATGGCTGTGCAGACATATCCATGTTCATGCAGATGGCGGTGAAGATAATTCCATGTTCATACAGATAGCGGTGTAGATATTTCCATGTTAATACAGATAGTGGTGTAGATATTTCCAAGTTCATACAGATAGAGGGGCTGATATTTCCATGTTCATACAGATAGCGGTGCTGATATTTCCATGTTTATACTGGTAGCGGTGTAGATCTTTCCATGTTCGTACAGATAGCGGTGTAGATATTTCCATGTTCATTCAGATAGCGGTGCTGATATTTCCATGTTTATACAGGTAGCGGTGCAGATATTTCCATGTTTTTACAGATAGCGGTGTAGATATTTCCATATTTATACAGATAGCGGTGTAGATTTTTCCAGGTTTATACAGATAGCGGTGTAGATATTTCCATGTTCATCCAGATGGCTGTGTAGATATATCCATGTTCATACAGATGGCGGTGAAGATATTTCCATGTTCATACAGATAGCGGTGTAGATATTTCCATGTTCATACAGATAGTGGTGTAGATATTTCCATGTTCATACAGATAGCGGTGTAGCTATTTCCATGTTCATACAGATAGCGGTGTAGGTATTTCCATGTTCATGCAGATGGCTGTGTAGATATATCCATTTTCATACAGATGGCGGTGAAGATATTTCCATGCTCATACAGATAGCGGTGTAGATATGTCCACGTTCATACATATAGTGGTGTTGATATTTCCATGTTCATACAGACAGAGGGGCTGATATTTCCATGTTCATACAGATAGCGGTGCTGATATTTCCATGTTTAAACAGGTAGCGGTGTAGATATTTCCATGTTCATACAGATAGCGGTGTAGATATTTCCATATTTATACAGATAGCGGTGTAGATATCTCCACCTTAATACAGATGGTGGTGTAGATATTTATATGTTCATACAGATGGCCGTGCAGATATTTCCATGTTCATACAGATGGCGGTGTAGATATTTCCATGTTCATACAGATAGCGGTGTAGTTATTTCCATGTGTAAAGAGATAGCTGCGTAGATATTTCCATGTATATGCAGATAGGTGTGTAGATATTTCCATTTTCATACAGATAGCGGTTTAGATATTTCCATGTTCAAACAGATAGTGGTGTAGATATTTCCATGTTCATACAGAAAGCGGTGTAGGTATTTCCATGTTCATCCAGATGGCTGTGTAGATATATCCATGTTAATACAGATAGCGGTGTAGATATTTCCATGTTCATACAGGTAGTGCTGTAGATATTTCCATCTTCATACAGATAGCGGTGAAGCTATTTCCATGTTCATACAGATAGCGGTGAAGCTATTTCCATGTTCATACAGAAAGCGGTGTAGGTATTTCCATGTTCATCCAGATGGCTGTGTAGTTATATCCATGTTAATACAGATAGCGGTGTAGATATTTCCATGTTCATACAGGTAGTGCTGTAGATATTTCCATCTTCATACAGATAGCGGTGAAGCTATTTCCATGTTCATACAGATAGCGGTGAAGCTATTTCCATGTTCGTACAGATAGCGGTGTAGATATTTCCATGTTCGTACAGATAGCGGTGTAGATATTTCCATGTTCATACAGATAGCGGTGCTTATATTTCCATGTTTATACAGGTAGCGGTGTAGATATTTCCATGTTTATACAGATAGCGGTGTAGATATTTCCATGTTTATACAGATAGCTGTGTAGATATTTCCAGGTTCAAATAGATATCGGTTTAATTTCCATGTTCATTAAGATAGCGGTGTAGATATTTCCATGTTTATACAGATAGCGGTGAAGATGAATGCATGTTTACACAGATAGCGGTGTAGATATTTCCATGTTCATACAGATAGCGGTGTAGATATTTCCATGTTCATCCAGATGGCTGTGTAGATATATCCATGTTCATACAGTTAGCGGTGTTTATATTTCCATGTTCATACAGATAGTGGTGTAGGTATTTCCATATTCATACAGATAGCGGTGTAGCTATTTCCATGTTCATACAGATAGCGGTGTAGATCTTTCCATGTTCGTACAGATAGCGGTGTAGATATTTCCATGTTCGTACAGACAGCGGTGCTGATATTTCCATGTTTATACAGGTAGCGGTGCAGATATTTCCATGTTTATACAGATAGCGGTGTAGATATTTCCATGTTTATACAGATAGCGGTGTAGATATTTCCATGTTTATACAGAAAGCGGTGTAGATATCTCCACCTTAATACAGATGGCGGTGTAGATATTTATATGTTCATACAGATGGCCGTGCAGATATTTCCATGTTCATACAGATGGCGGTGTAGATATTTCCATGTTCATACAGATAGCGGTGTAGTTATTTCCATGTGTAAAGAGATAGCTGCGTAGATATTTCCATGTATATGCAGATAGCTGTGTAGATATTTCCATTTTCATGCAGATAGCGGTTTAGATATTTCCATGTTCAAACAGATAGCGGTGTAGATATTTCCATGTTCATACAGATGGCGGTGCAGATGTTTCCAAGTTCATACAGATGGCGGTGTAGATATTTCCATATTTATAGAGATAGCAGTGTAGTTATTTCCATGTGTAAAGGGATAGCTTTGTAGATATTTCCATGTATATGCAGATAGCTGTGTAGATATTTCCATTTTCATGCAGATAGCGGTGCAGATATTTCCATGTTCAAACAGATAGCGGTGTAGGTATTTCCATGTTTTTACAGATAGCTGTGTAGATATTTCCATGTTCATCCAGATGGCTGTGTAGATATATCCATGTTCATACAGATGGCGGTGAAGATATTTCCATGTTCGTACAGATAGCGGTGTAGATATTTCCATGTTCATACAGATATTGGTGTAGATATTTCCATGTTCATACAGATAGCGGTGTTGCTATTTCCATGTTCATGCAGATAGCGGTGTAGATATTTCCATGTTCATCCAGATGTCTGTGTAGATATATCCATGTTCATACTGATGGCGGTGAAGATATTTCCAGGTTCATACAAATAGCAGTGTAAATATTTCCACGTTTATTCAGATAGTGGTGTAGATATTTCCATGTTCATACAGATAGCGGTGTAGCTATTTCCATGTTCATACAGATAGCGGTGTAGATAATTCCATCTTCATCCATATGGCTGTGTAGACATATCCATGTTCATACAGATGGCGGTGAAGATAATTCCATGTTCATACAGATAGCGGTGTAGATATTTCCATGTTCATACAGATAGTTGTGTAGATATTTCCATGTTCATACAGATAGAGGGGCTGATATTTCCATGTTCATACAGATAGCGGTGCTGATATTTCCATGTTTATACAGGTAGCGTTGTAGATATTTCCATGTTCGTACAGATAGCGGTGTAGATATTTCCATGTTCATACAGATATTGGTGTAGATATTTCCATGTTCATACAGATAGCGGTTTAGATATTTCCATGTTCAAACAGATAGCGGTGTAGATATTTCCATGTTCATACAGAAAGCGGTGTAGGTATTTCCATGTTCATCCAGATGGCTGTGTAGATATATCCATGTTAATACAGATAGCGGTGTAGATATTTCCATGTTCATACAGGTAGTGCTGTAGATATTTCCATCTTCATACAGACAGCGGTGAAGCTATTTCCATGTTCATACAGATAGCGGTGAAGCTATTTCCATGTTCGTACAGATAGCGGTGTAGATATTTCCATGTTCGTACAGATAGCGGTGTAGATATTTCCATGTTCATACAGATAGTGGTGCTTATATTTCCATGTTTATACAGGTAGCGGTGTAGATATTTCCATGTTTATACAGATAGCGGTGTAGATATTTCCATGTTTATACAGATAGCTGTGTAGATATTTCCAGGTTCAAACAGATATCGGTTTAATTTCCATGTTCATTAAGATAGCGGTGTAGATATTTCCATGTTTATACAGATAGCGGTGAAGATGAATGCATGTTTACACAGATAGCGGTGTAGATATTTCCATGTTCATACAGATAGCGGTGTAGATATTTCCATGTTCATCCAGATGGCTGTGTAGATATATCCATGTTCATACTGATAGCGGTGTTTATATTTCCATGTTCATACAGATAGTGGTGTAGGTATTTCCATATTCATACAGATAGCGGTGTAGCTATTTCCATGTTCATACAGATAGCGGTGTAGATCTTTCCATGTTCGTACAGATAGCGGTGTAGATATTTCCATGTTCGTACAGACAGCGGTGCTGATATTTCCATGTTTATACAGGTAGCGGTGCAGATATTTCCATGTTTATAGAGATAGCGGTGTAGATATTTCCATGTTTATACAGATAGCGGTGTAGATATTTCCATGTTTATACAGAAAGCGGTGTAGATATCTCCACCTTAATACAGATGGCGGTGTAGATATTTATATGTTCATACAGATGGCCGTGCAGATATTTCCATGTTCATACAGATGGCGGTGTAGGTATATCCATGTTCATACAGATAGCGGTGTAGATATTTCCATGTTCATACAGATAGTGCTGTAGATATTTCCATGTTCATGCAGATAGCGGTTTAGCTATTTCCATGTTCATACATATATCGGTGTAGATATTTCCATGTTCGTACAGATAGCGGTGTAGATATTTCCATGTTCGTACAGATAGCGGTGTAGATATTTCCATGTTCATACAGATAGCGGTGTAGATATTTCCCTGTTTATACAGATAGCAGTGTAGATATTTCCATGTACATGCAGATAGCTGTGTAGATATTTCCATTTTCATGCAGATAGCGGTGTAGATATTTCCATGTTCGTACTGATAGTGGTGTAGATATTTCCATGTTCATACAGATAGCGGTGTAGCTATTTCCATGTTCATACAGATAGCGGTGTAGATATTTCCATGTTCATCCAGATGGCTGTGCAGACATATCCATGTTCATGCAGATGGCGGTGAAGATAATTCCATGTTCATACAGATAGCGGTGTAGATATTTCCATGTTAATACAGATAGTGGTGTAGATATTTCCAAGTTCATACAGATAGAGGGGCTGATATTTCCATGTTCATACAGATAGCGGTGCTGATATTTCCATGTTTATACTGGTAGCGGTGTAGATCTTTCCATGTTCGTACAGATAGCGGTGTAGATATTTCCATGTTCATTCAGATAGCGGTGCTGATATTTCCATGTTTATACAGGTAGCGGTGCAGATATTTCCATGTTTTTACAGATAGCGGTGTAGATATTTCCATGTTTATACAGATAGCGGTGTAGATATTTCCAGGTTTATACAGATAGCGGTGTAGATATTTCCATGTTCATCCAGATGGCTGTGTAGATATATCCATGTTCATACAGATGGCGGTGAAGATATTTCCATGTTCATACAGATAGCGGTGTAGATATTTCCATGTTCATACAGATAGTGGTGTAGATATTTCCATGTTCATACAGATAGCGGTGTAGCTATTTCCATGTTCATACAGATAGCGGTGTAGGTATTTCCATGTTCATCCAGATGGCTGTGTAGATATATCCATTTTCATACAGATGGCGGTGAAGATATTTCCATGCTCATACAGATAGCGGTGTAGATATGTCCACGTTCATACATATAGTGGTGTTGATATTTCCATGTTCATACAGATAGAGGGGCTGATATTTCCATTTTCATACAGATAGCGGTGCTGATATTTCCATGTTTAAACAGGTAGCGGTGTAGATATTTCCATGTTCATACAGATAGCGGTGTAGATATTTCCATGTTTATACCGATAGCGGTGTAGATATCTCCACCTTAATACAGATGGTGGTGTAGATATTTATATGTTAATACAGATGGCCGTGCAGATATTTCCATGTTCATACAGATGGCGGTGTAGATATTTCCATGTTCATACAGATAGCGGTGTAGTTATTTCCATGTGTAAAGAGATAGCTGCGTAGATATTTCCATGTATAAGCAGATAGGTTTGTAGATATTTCCATTTTCATACAGATAGCGGTTTAGATATTTCCATGTTCAAACAGATAGCGGTGTAGATATTTCCATGTTCATACAGAAAGCGGTGTAGGTATTTCCATGTTCATCCAGATGGCTGTGTAGATATATCCATGTTAATACAGATAGCGGTGTAGATATTTCCATGTTCATACAGGTAGTGCTGTAGATATTTCCATCTTCATACAGATAGCGGTGAAGCTATTTCCATGTTCATACAGATAGCGGTGAAGCTATTTCCATGTTCGTACAGATAGCGGTGTAGATATTTCCATGTTCGTACAGATAGCGGTGTAGTTATTTCCATGTGTAAAGAGATAGCTGCGTAGATATTTCCATGTATATGCAGATAGCTGTGTAGATATTTCCATTTTCATACAGATAGCGGTTTAGATATTTCCATGTTCAAACAGATAGCGGTGTAGATATTTCCATGTTCATACAGATAGCGGTGTAGGTATTTCCATGTTTATACAGATAGCGGTGAAGATGTATGCATGTTTACACAGATAGCGGTGTAGATATTTCCATGTTCATACAGAAAGCGGTGTAGGTATTTCCATGTTCATCCAGATGGCTGTGTAGATATATCCATGTTAATACAGATAGCGGTGTAGATATTTCCATTTTCATACAGGTAGTGCTGTAGATATTTCCATCTTCATACAGATAGCGGTGAAGCTATTTCCATGTTCATACAGATAGCGGTGAAGCTATTTCCATGTTCGTACAGATAGCGGTGTAGATATTTCCATGTTCGTACAGATAGCGGTGTAGATATTTCCATGTTCATACAGATAGCGGTGCTTATATTTCCATGTTTATACAGGTAGCGGTGTAGATATTTCCATGTTTATACAGATAGCGGTGTAGATATTTCCATGTTTATACAGATAGCTGTGTAGATATTTCCAGGTTCAAACAGATATCGGTTTAATTTCCATGTTCATAAAGATAGCAGTGTAGATATTTCCATGTTTATACAGATAGCGGTGAAGATATATGCATGTTTACACAGATAGCGGTGTAGATATTTCCATGTTCATACAGATAGCGGTGTAGATATTTCCATGTTCATCCAGATGGCTGTGTAGATATATCCATGTTCATACAGATAGCGGTGACTATATTTCCATGTTCATACAGATAGTGGTGTAGGTATTTCCATGTTCATACAGATAGCGGTGTAGCTATTTCCATGTTCATACAGATAGCGGTGTAGATCTTTCCATGTTCGTACAGATAGCGGTGTAGATATTTCCATGTTCATACAGATAGCGGTGCTGATATTTCCATGTTTATACAGGTAGCCGTGCAGATATTTCCATGTTTATACAGATAGCGGTGTAGATATTTCCATGTTTATACAGATAGCGGTGTAGATATTTCCAGGTTTATACAGATAGCGGTGTAGATATTTCCTTGTTCATCCAGATGGCTGTGTTGATATATCCATGTTCATACAGATAGCGGTGAAGATATTCCCATGTTCATACAGATAGCGGTGTAGATATTTAAATGTTCATCCACATGGCTGTGTAGACATATCCATGTTCATACAGATAGCGGTGTAGATATTTCCATGTTCATGCAGATAGCGGTGTAGATATGTCCCTGTTCATACAGATAGTGGTGTAGATATTTCCATGTTCATACAGATAGAGGGGCTGATATTTCCATGTTCATACAGATAGCGGAGCTGATATTTCCATGTTTAAACAGGTAGCGCTGTAGATATTTCCATGTTTATACAGATAGCGGTGTAGATATTTCCATGTTTATACTGATAGCGGTGTAGATATTTCCATGTTTATACAGATAGCGGTGTAGATATCTCCATCTTAATACAGATGGCGGTGTAGATATTTCTATGTTCATACAGATGGCCGTGCAGATATTTCCATGTTCATACAGATGGCTGTGTAGATATTTCCATGTTCATACAGATAGCGGTGTAGTTATTTCCATGTGTAAAGAGATATCGGTGTAGATATTTCCATGTATATGCAGTTAGCTGTGTAGATATTTCCATTTTCAAGCAGATAGCGGTTAAGATATTTCCATGTTCAAACAGATAGCGGTGTAGATATTTCCATGTTCATACAGATAGCGGTGTAGATATTTCCATGTTTATACAGATGGCCGTGAAATGTACGCATGTTTACACAGATAGCGGCGTAGATATTTCCATGTTCAAACAGATAGCGGTGTAGATATTTAAATGTTCATCCAGATGGCTGTGTAGATATATCCATGTCCATACAGATAGCGGTGTAGATATTTCCATGTTCATGCAGATAGCGGTGTAGATATTTCCATGTTCATCCATATGGCTGTGTAGATATATCCATGTTCATACAGATGGCGGTGAAGATATTTCCATGTTCATACAGATAGCGGTGTAGATATTTCCATGTTCATACAGATAGTGGTGTAGATATTTCAATGTTCATACAGATATCGGTGTAGCTATTTCCATGTTCATACAGATAGCGGTGTAGATATTTCCATGTTCATCCAGATGGCTGTGTAGATATGTCCACGTTCATACAGACGGCGGTGAAGATATTTCCATGTTCATACAGATTGCGGTGTAGATATGTCCATGTTCATACAGATAGTGGTGTAGATATTTCCAAGTTCATACAGATAGAGGGGCTGATATTTCCATGTTCATACAGATAGCGGTGCTGATATTTCCATGTTTAAACAGGTAGCGGTGTAGATATTTCCATGTTTATACAGATAGCGGTTTAGATATTTCCATGTTTATACAGATAGCGGTGTAGATATTTCCATGTTTATACAGATAGCGGTGTAGATACCTCCATCTCAATACAGATTGCGGTGTATTTATATGTTCATACAGATGGCCGTGCAGATATTTCCATGTTCATACAGATGGCGGTGTAGATATTTCCATGTTCACGCAGATAGCGGTGTAGTTATTTCCATGTGTAAAGAGATAGCTGTGTAGATATTTCCTTGTATATGCAGATAGCTGTGTAGATATTTCCATTTTCATGCAGATAGCGGTTTAGATATTTCCATGTTCAAACAGATAGCGGTGTAGATATTTCCATGTTCATACAGATAGCGGTGTTGATATTTCCATGTTTGTACAGATAGCGGTGAAGATGTATGCATGTTTACACAGATAGCGGTGTAGATATTTCCATGTTCATACAGCTAGTGCTGTAGATATTTCCATGTTCATACAGATAGAGGTGTAGCTATTTCCATGTTCATACAGATAGCGGTGTAGATATTTCCATGTTCGTACAGATAGCGGTGTAGATATTTCCATGTTCATACAGATAGCGGTGCTTATACTTCCATGTTTATACAGGTAGTGGTGTAGATATTTCCATGTTTATACAGATAGCGGTGTAGATATTTCCATGTTTACACAGATAGCGGTGTAGATATTTCCATGTTTATACAGATAGCGGTGTAGATATTTCCATGTTTATACAGATAGCGGTGTAGATATTTCCATGTTTATACAGATAGCGGTGTAGGTATTTGCATGTTCATCCAGATGGCTGTGTAGATATACCCATGTTCATACAGATGGCGGTGAAGCTATTTCCATGTTCATACAGATAGCGGTGTAGATATTTCCATGTTCGTACTGATAGTGGTGTAGATATTACCATGTTCATACAGATAGCGGTGTAGCTATTTCCATGTTCATACAGATAGCGGTGTAGATATTTCCATGTTTATCCAGATGGCTGTGTAGACATATCCATGTTCATGCAGATGGCGGTGAAGATAATTCCATGTTCATACAGATAGCGGTGTAGATATTTCCATGTTAATACAGATAGTGGTGTAGATATTTCCAAGTTCATACAGATACAGGGGCTGATATTTCCATGTTCATACAGATAGCGGTGCTGGTATTTCCATGTTTATACTGGTAGCGGTGTAGATATTTCCATGTTCGTACAGAAAGCGGTGTAGATATTTCCACGTTCAATCAGATAGCGGTGCTGATATTTCCATGTTTATACAGGTAGCGGTGCAGATATTTCCATGTTTTTACTGATAGCGGTGTAGATATTTCCATGTTTATACAGATAGCGGTGTAGATATTTCCAGGTTTATACAGATAGCGGTGTAGATATTTCCATGTTCATCCAGATGGCTGTGTAGATATATCCATGTTCATACAGATGGCGGTGAAGATATTTCCATGTTCATACAGATAGCGGTGTAGATATTTCCATGTTCATACAGATAGTGGTGTAGATATGTCCATGTTCATACGGATATCGGTGTAGCTATTTCCATGTTCATACAGATAGCGGTGTAGATATTTCCATGTTCATCCAGATGGCTGTGTAGATATGTCCACGTTCATACAGACGGCGGTGAAGATATTTCCATGTTCATACAGATTGCGGTGTAGATATGTCCATGTTCATACAGATAGTGGTGTAGATATTTCCAAGTTCATACAGATAGAGGGGCTGATATTTCCATGTTCATACAGATAGCGGTGCTGATATTTCCATGTTTAAACAGGTAGCGGTGTAGATATTTCCATGTTTATACAGATAGCGGTGTAGATATTTCCATGTTTATACAGATAGCGGTGTAGATATTTCCATGTTTATACAGATAGCGGTGTAGATACCTCCATCTCAATACAGATTGCGGTGTATTTATATGTTCATACAGATGGCCGTGCAGATATTTCCATGTTCATACAGATGGCGGTGTAGATATTTCCATGTTCACGCAGATAGCGGTGTAGTTATTTCCATGTGTAAAGAGATAGCTGTGTAGATATTTCCTTGTATATGCAGATAGCTGTGTAGATATTTCCATTTTCATGCAGATAGCGGTTTAGATATTTCCATGTTCAAACAGATAGCGGTGTAGATATTTCCATGTTCATACAGATAGCGGTGTTGATATTTCCATGTTTATACAGATAGCGGTGAAGATGTATGCATGTTTACACAGATAGTGGTGTAGATATTTCCATGTTCATACAGCTAGTGCTGTAGATATTTCCATGTTCATACAGATAGAGGTGTAGCTATTTCCATGTTCATACAGATAGCGGTGTAGATATTTCCATGTTCGTACAGATAGCGGTGTAGATATTTCCATGTTCATACAGATAGCGGTGCTTATACTTCCATGTTTATACAGGTAGTGGTGTAGATATTTCCATGTTTATACAGATAGCGGTGTAGATATTTCCATGTTTAAACAGATAGCGGTGTACATATTTCCATGTTTATACAGATAGCGGTGTAGATATTTCCATGTTTATACAGATAGTGGTGTAGATATTTCCATGTTTATACAGATAGCGGTGTAGATATTTCCATGTTTATACAGATAGCGGTGTAGGTATTTGCATGTTCATCCAGATGGCTGTGTAGATATACCCATGTTCATACAGATGGCGGTGAAGATATTTCATGTTCATACAGATAGCGGTGTAGATATTTCCATGTTCGTACTGATAGTGGTGTAGATATTACCATGTTCATACAGATAGCGGTGTAGCTATTTCCATGTTCATACAGATAGCGGTGTAGATATTTCCATGTTCATCCAGATGGCTGTGTAGACATATCCATGTTCATGCAGATGGCGGTGAAGATAATTCCATGTTCATACAGATAGCGGTGTAGATATTTCCATGTTAATACAGATAGTGGTGTAGATATTTCCAAGTTCATACAGATACAGGGGCTGATATTTCCATGTTCATACAGATAGCGGTGCTGATATTTCCATGTTTATACTGGTAGCGGTGTAGATATTTCCATGTTCGTACAGAAAGCGGTGTAGATATTTCCACGTTCAATCAGATAGCGGTGCTGATATTTCCATGTTTCTACAGGTAGCGGTGCAGATATTTCCATGTTTTTACTGATAGCGGTGTAGATATTTCCATGTTTATACAGATAGCGGTGTAGATATTTCCAGGTTTATACAGATAGCGGTGTAGATATTTCCATGTTCATCCAGATGGCTGTGTAGATATATCCATGTTCATACAGATGGCGGTGAAGATATTTCCATGTTCATACAGATAGCGGTGTAGATATTTCCATGTTCATACAGATAGTGGTGTAGATATGTCCATGTTCATACGGATATCGGTGTAGCTATTTCCATGTTCATACAGATAGCGGTGTAGATATTTCCATGTTCATCCAGATGGCTGTGTAGATATGTCCACGTTCATACAGACGGCGGTGAAGATATTTCCATGTTCATACAGATTGCGGTGTAGATATGTCCATGTTCATACAGATAGTGGTGTAGATATTTCCAAGTTCATACAGATAGAGGGGCTGATATTTCCATGTTCATACAGATAGCGGTGCTGATATTTCCATGTTTAAACAGGTAGCGGTGTAGATATTTCCATGTTTATACAGATAGCGGTGTAGATATTTCCATGTTTATACAGATAGCGGTGTAGATATTTCCATGTTTATACAGATAGCGGTGTAGATACCTCCATCTCAATACAGATTGCGGTGTATTTATATGTTCATACAGATGGCCGTGCAGATATTTCCATGTTCATACAGATGGCGGTGTAGATATTTCCATGTTCACGCAGATAGCGGTGTAGTTATTTCCATGTGTAAAGAGATAGCTGTGTAGATATTTCCTTGTATATGCAGATAGCTGTGTAGATATTTCCATTTTCATGCAGATAGCGGTTTAGATATTTCCATGTTCAAACAGATAGCGGTGTAGATATTTCCATGTTCATACAGATAGCGGTGTTGATATTTCCATGTTTATACAGATAGCGGTGAAGATGTATGCATGTTTACACAGATAGTGGTGTAGATATTTCCATGTTCATACAGCTAGTGCTGTAGATATTTCCATGTTCATACAGATAGAGGTGTAGCTATTTCCATGTTCATACAGATAGCGGTGTAGATATTTCCATGTTCGTACAGATAGCGGTGTAGATATTTCCATGTTCATACAGATAGCGGTGCTTATACTTCCATGTTTATACAGGTAGTGGTGTAGATATTTCCATGTTTATACAGATAGCGGTGTAGATATTTCCATGTTTAAACAGATAGCGGTGTAGATATTTCCATGTTTATACAGATAGCGGTGTAGATATTTCCATGTTTATACAGATAGTGGTGTAGATATTTCCATGTTTATACAGATAGCGGTGTAGATATTTCCATGTTTATACAGATAGCGGTGTAGGTATTTGCATGTTCATCCAGATGGCTGTGTAGATATACCCATGTTCATACAGATGGCGGTGAAGATATTTCATGTTCATACAGATAGCGGTGTAGATATTTCCATGTTCGTACTGATAGTGGTGTAGATATTACCATGTTCATACAGATAGCGGTGTAGCTATTTCCATGTTCATACAGATAGCGGTGTAGATATTTCCATGTTCATCCAGATGGCTGTGTAGACATATCCATGTTCATGCAGATGGCGGTGAAGATAATTCCATGTTCATACAGATAGCGGTGTAGATATTTCCATGTTAATACAGATAGTGGTGTAGATATTTCCAAGTTCATACAGATACAGGGGCTGATATTTCCATGTTCATACAGATAGCGGTGCTGATATTTCCATGTTTATACTGGTAGCGGTGTAGATATTTCCATGTTCGTACAGAAAGCGGTGTAGATATTTCCACGTTCAATCAGATAGCGGTGCTGATATTTCCATGTTTATACAGGTAGCGGTGCAGATATTTCCATGTTTTTACTGATAGCGGTGTAGATATTTCCATGTTTATACAGATAGCGGTGTAGATATTTCCAGGTTTATACAGATAGCGGTGTAGATATTTCCATGTTCATCCAGATGGCTGTGTAGATATATCCATGTTCATACAGATGGCGGTGAAGATATTTCCATGTTCATACAGATAGCGGTGTAGATATTTCCATGTTCATACAGATAGTGGTGTAGATATGTCCATGTTCATACAGATAGCGGTGTAGCTATTTCCATGTCCATAGAGATAGCGATGTAGATATTTCCATGTTCATCCAGATGGCTGTGTAGATATATCCATGTTCATACATATGGCGGTGAAGATATTTCCATGCTCATACAGATAGCGGTGTAGATATCTCAACGTTCATACATATAGTGGTGTTGATATTTCCATGTTCATACAGATAGAGGGGCTGATATTTCCATGTTCATACAGATAGCGGTGCTGATATTTCCATGTTTAAACAGGTAGCGGAGTAGATATTTCCATGTTCATACAGATAGCGGTGTAGATATTTCCATGTTTATACGGATAGCGGTGTAGATATCTCCACCTTAATACAGATGGTGGTGTAGATATTTATATGTTCATACAGATGACCGTGCAGATATTTCCATGTTCATACAGATGGCGGTGTAGATATTTCCATGTTCATACAGATAGCGGTGTAGTTATTTCCATGTGTAAAGAGATAGCTGTGTAGATATTTCCATGTATATGCAGATAGCTGTGTAGATATTTCCATTTTCATACAGATAGCGGTTTAGATATTTCCATGTTCAAACAGATAGCGGTGTAGATATTTCCAAGTTCATACAGATAGCGGTGTAGATATTTCCATGTTTATACAGATAGCGGTGAAGATGTATGCATGTTTACACAGATAGCGGTGTAGATATTTCCTTGTTCATACAGAAAGCGGTGTAGGTATTTCCATGTTCATCCAGATGGCTGTGTAGATATATCCATGTTAATACAGATAGCGGTGTAGATATTTCCATGTTCATACAGGTAGTGCTGTAGATATTTCCATCTTCATACAGATAGCGGTGAAGCTATTTCCATGTTCATACAGATAGCGGTGAAGCTATTTCCATCTTCGTACAGATAGCGGTGTAGATATTTCCATGTTCGTACAGATAGCGGTGCAGATATTTCCATGTTCATACAGATAGCGGTGCTTATATTTCCATCTTTATACAGGTAGCGGTGTAGATATTTCCATGTTTATACAGATAGCGGTGTAGATATTTCCATGTTTATACAGATAGCTGTGTAGATATTTCCAGGTTCAAACAGATATCGGTTTAATTTCCATGTTCATTAAGATAGCGGTGTAGATATTTCCATGTTTATACAGATAGCGGTGAAGATGTATGCATGTTTACACAGATAGCGGTGTAGACATTTCCATGTTCATACAGATAGCGGTGTAGATATTTCCATGTTCATCCAGATGGCTGTGTAGATATATCCATGTTCATACAGATAGCGGTGTTTATATTTCCATGTTCATACAGATAGTGGTGTAGGTATTTCCATGTTCATACAGATAGCGGTGTAGCTATTTCCATGTTCATACAGATAGCGGTGTAGATCTTTCCATGTTCGTACAGATAGCGGTGTAGATATTTCCATGTTCATACAGATAGCGGTGCTGATATTTCCATGTTTATGCAGGTAGCGGTGCAGATATTTCCATGTTTATACAGATAGCGGTGTAGATATTTCCATGTTTATACAGATAGCGGTGTAGATATTTCCAGGTTTATACAGATAGCGGTGTAGATATTTCCATGTTCATCCAGATGGCTGTGTTGATATATCCATGTTCATTCAGATAGCGGTGAAGATATTTCCATGTTCATACAGATAGCGGTGTAGATATTTAAATGTTCATCCACATGGCTGTGTAGACATATCCATGTTCATACAGATAGCGGTGTAGATATTTCCATGTTCATGCAGATAGCGGTGTAGATATGTCCCTGTTCATACAGATAGTGGTGTAGATATTTCCATGTTCATACAGATAGAGGGGCTGATATTTCCATGTTCATACAGATAGCGGTGCTGATATTTCCATGTTTATACTGGTAGCGGTGTAGATATTTCCATGTTCGTACAGAAAGCGGCGTAGATATTTCCACGTTCAATCAGATAGCGGTGCTGATATTTCCATGTTTATACAGGTAGCGGTGCAGATATTTCCATGTTTTTACTGATAGCGGTGTAGATATTTCCATGTTTATACTGATAGCGGTGTAGATATTTCCAGGTTTATACAGATAGCGGTGTAGATATTTCCATGTTCATCCAGATGGCTGTGTAGATATATCCATGTTCATACAGATGGCGGTGAAGATATTTCCATGTTCATACAGATAGCGGTGTAGATATTTCCATGTTCATACAGATAGTGGTGTAGATATGTCCATGTTCATACAGATAGCGGTGTAGCTATTTCCATGTTCATACAGATAGCGGTGTAGATATTTCCATGTTCATCCAGATGGCTGTGTAGATATATCCATGTTCATACATATGGCGGTGAAGATATTTCCATGCTCATACAGATAGCGGTGTAGATATCTCAACGTTCATACATATAGTGGTGTTGATATTTCCATGTTCATACAGATAGAGGGGCTGATATTTCCATGTTCATACAGATAGCGGTGCTGATATTTCCATGTTTAAACAGGTAGCGGAGTAGATATTTCCATGTTCATACAGATAGCGGTGTAGATATTTCCATGTTTATACAGATAGCGGTGTAGATATATCCACCTTAATACAGATGGTGGTGTAGATATTTATATGTTCATACAGATGGCCGTGCAGATATTTCCATGTTCATACAGATGGCGGTGTAGATATTTCCATGTTCATACAGATAGCGGTGTAGTTATTTCCATGTGTAAAGAGATAGCTGTGTAGATATTTCCATGTATATGCAGATAGCTGTGTAGATATTTCCATTTTCATACAGATAGCGGTGTAGATATTTCCATGTTTATACAGATAGCGGTGAAGATGTATGCATGTTTACACAGATAGCGGTGTAGATATTTCCTTGTTCATACAGAAAGCGGTGTAGGTATTTCCATGTTCATCCAGATGGCTGTGTAGATATATCCATGTTAATACAGATAGCGGTGTAAATATTTCCATGTTCATACAGGTAGTGCTGTAGATATTTCCATCTTCATACAGATAGCGGTGAAGCTATTTCCATGTTCATACAGATAGCGGTGAAGCTATTTCCATCTTCGTACAGATTGCGGTGTAGATATTTCCATGTTCGTACAGATAGCGGTGTAGATATTTCCATGTTCATACAGATAGCGGTGCTTATATTTCCATCTTTATACAGGTAGCGGTGTAGATATTTCCATGTTTATACAGATAGCGGTGTAGATATTTCCATGTTTATACAGATAGCTGTGTAGATATTTCCAGGTTCAAACAGATATCGGTTTAATTTCCATGTTCATAAAGATAGCGGTGTAGATATTTCCATGTTTATACAGATAGCGGTGAAGATGTATGCATGTTTACACAGATAGCGGTGTAGATATTTCCATGTTCATACAGATAGCGGTGTAGATATTTCCATGTTCATCCAGATGGCTGTGTAGATATATCCATGTTCATACAGATAGCGGTGTTTATATTTCCATGTTCATACAGATAGTGGTGTAGGTATTTCCATGTTCATACAGATAGCGGTGTAGCTATTTCCATGTTCATACAGATAGCGGTGTAGATCTTTCCATGTTCGTACAGATAGCGGTGTAGATATTTCCATGTTCGTACAGATAGCGGTGCTGATATTTCCATGTTTATACAGGTAGCGGTGCAGATATTTCCATGTTTATACAGATAGCGGTGTAGATATTTCCATGTTTATACAGATAGCGGTGTACATATTTCCAGGTTTATACAGATAGCGGTGTAGATATTTCCATGTTCATCCAGATGGCTGTGTTGATATATCCATGTTCATTCAGATAGCGGTGAAGATATTTCCATGTTCATACAGATAGCGGTGTAGATATTTAAATGTTCATCCACATGGCTGTGTAGACATATCCATGTTCATACAGATAGCGGTGTAGATATTTCCATGTTCATGCAGATAGCGGTGTAGATATGTCCCTGTTCATACAGATAGTGGTGTAGATATTTCCATGTTCATACAGATAGAGGGGCTGATATTTCCATGTTCATACAGATAGCGGAGCTGATATTTCCATGTTTAAACAGGTAGCGCTGTAGATATTTCCATGTTTATACGGATAGCGGTGTAGATATTTCCATGTTTATACTGATAGCGGTGTAGATATTTCCATGTTTATACAGATAGAGGTGTAGATATCTCCGTCTTAATACAGATGGCAGTGTAGATATTTATATGTTCATACAGATGGCGGTGCAGACATTTCCATGTTCATACAGATGGCGGTGTTGATATTTCCATGTTCATACAGATAGCGGTGTTGTTATTTCCATGTGTAAAGAGATAGCTGTGTAGATATTTCCATGTATATGCAGATTGCTGTGTAGATATTTCCATTTTCATGCAGATAGCAGTGTAGATATTTCCATGTTCAAACAGATAGCGGTGTAGATATTTCCATGTTCATCCAGATAGCGGTGTAGATATATCCATGTTTATACAGATAGCTGGGAAGATATTTGCATGTTTACACAGATAGCGGTCTAGATATTTCCATGTTCATCCAGATGGCTGTGTTGATATATCCACGTTCATACAGATAACGGTGTAGATATTTCCATGTTCATACAGATAATGGTGTAGATATTTCCATGTTCATACAGATAGCGGTGTAGCTATTTCCATGTTCATGCAGATAGCAGTGTAGATTTTTCCATGTTCATCCAGATGGCTGTGTAGATATATGCATGATCATACAGATGGCGGTGAAGGTATTTCCATGTTCATACAGATAGCGGTGTAGATATTTCCATGTTCATGCAGATATCGGTGTTTATATTTCCATGTTTATACAGGTAGCGGTGTAGATATTTCCATGTTTATACAGATAGCGGTGCAGATATTTCCATGTTTGTACAGATAGCAGTGTAGATATTTCCAAGTTCATACAGATAGTGGTGTAGATATTTCCATGTTCATACAGATAGCGGTGTAGCTATTTCCATGTTTATACAGGTAGCGGTGTAGATATTTCCATGTTTATACAGATAGCGGTGTAGATATTTCCATGTTTATACAGATAGCGGTGTAGATATTTCCAAGTTCATACAGATAGTGGGGTAGATATTTCCATGTTCATACAGATAGCGGTGTAGCTATTTCCATGTTCATACAGATAGCGGTGTAGATATTTCCATGTTCATACAGATAGCGGTGTAGATATTTCCGTGTTCATACAGATAGCGGTGTAGCTATTTCCATGTTCATACAGATAGCTGTGTAGATATTTCCATGTTCATACAGATGGCTGTGTAGACATATCCATGTTCATACAGATGGCGGTGAAGGTAATTCCATGTTCATACAGATAGCGGTGTAGATAATTCCATGTTCATACACATAGTGGTGTAGATATTTCCATGTTCATACAGATTAAGGGGCTGATATTTCCATGTTCATACTAATAGCGGTGTTGATAATTCCATCTTTATACAGGTAGCGGTGTAGATATTTCCATGTTCATCCAGATGGCTGTGTAGATATATCCATGTTCATACTTATGGCGGTGAAGATATTTCCATGTTCGTACAGATAGCGGTGTAGATATTTCCATGTTCATACAGATATGGGTGTAGATATTTCCATGTTCATACAGATAGCGGTGTAGGTATTTCCATGTTCATGCAGGTAGCGGTGTAGATATTTCCATGTTCATCCGGATTGCTGTGTAGATATATCCATGTTCATACAGATGGCGGTGAAGATATTTCCATGTTCATAGAGATATTGGTGTAGATATTTCCATGTTCATACAGATAGCGGTGTACCTATTTCCATGTTCATACAGATAGCGGTGTAGATATTTCCATGTTCATCCAGATGGCTGTGTAGATATATCCATGTTCATACAGATAGCAGTGTAGATATTTCCATGTTCATCCAGATGGCTGTGTAGATATATCCATGTTCATACAGATAGCGGTGTAGATATTTCCAGGTTCACACAGATAGCGGTGTAGATATTTCCATGTTCGTACAGATAGCGGTGTAGATATTTCCATGTTCATACAGATAGCGGTTCTTATATTTCCATGTTCATACAGGTAGCGGTGTAGATATTTCCCCGTTTATACAGATAGCAGTGTAGATATTTCCATGTTCATACAGATAGCGGTGCAGATATTTCCATGTTCATGCAGATAGAGGGGCTGATATTTCCATGTTCATACAGATAGTGGTGCTGATATTTCCATGTTTGTACAGATAGCAGTGTAGATATTTCCAAGTTCATACAGATAGTGGTGTAGATATTTCCATGTTCATACAGATAGCGGTGTAGCTATTTCCATGTTTATACAGGTAGCGGTGTAGATATTTCCATGTTTATACAGATAACGGTGTAGATATCTCCATCTTAATACAGATGGCGGTGTAGATATTTATATGTTCATACAGATGGCGGTGCAGATATTTCCAAGTTCATACAGATTGCGGTGTAGATATTTTCATGTTTATAGAGATAGCGGTGTAGTTATTTCCATGTGTAAAGGGATAGCTTTGTAGATATTTCCATGTATATGCAGATAGCTGTGTAGATATTTCCATTTTCATGCAGATAGCGGTGCAGATATTTCCATGTTCAAACAGATAGCGGTGTAGATATTTCCATGTTCATACAGATAGTGGTGTAGATATTTCCATGTTTATACAGATAGCGGTGAAGATATATGCATGTTTACACAGACAGCAGTGTAGGTATTTCCATGTTCATACAGATAGCGGTGTAGATATTTCCATGTTCATCCAGATGGCTGTGTAGATATATCCATGTTCATGCAGATGGCGGTGAAGATATTTCCATGTTCGTACAGATAGTGGTGTAGATATTTCCATGTTCATACAGATATTGGTGTAGATATTTCCATGTTCATACAGATAGCGGTGTTGCTATTTCCATGTTCATGCAGATAGCGGTGTAGATATTTCCATGTTCATCCAGATGTCTGTGTAGATATATCCATGTTCATACAGATGGCGGTGAAGATATTTCCAGGTTCATACAAATAGCGGTGTAAATATTTCCATGTTCATTCAGATAGTGGTGTAGATATTTCCATGTTCATACAGATAGCGGTGTAGCTATTTCCATGTTCATACAGATAGCGGTGTAGATATTTCCATCTTCATCCAGATGGCTGTGTAGACATATAAATGTACATACAGATGGCGGTGAAGATAATTCCATGTTCATACAGATAGCGGTGTAGATATTTCCATGTTCATGCAGATAGTGGTGTAGATATTTCCATGTTCATACAGATAGAGGGGCTGATATTTCCATGTTCATACAGATAGCGGTGCTGATATTTCCATGTTTATACAGGTAGCGTTGTAGTTATTTCCATGTTTATACAGATAGCGGTGTAGATATCTCCATCTTAATTCAGATGGCGATGTAGATATATATATGTTCATAAAGATGGCCGTGCAGATATTTCCATGTTCATACAGGTGGCGGTGTAGATAGTTCCATGTTCATACAGATAGTGGTGTAGTTATTTCCATGTGTAAAGAGATAGCGGTGTAGATATTTCCATGTATATGCAGATAGCAGTGAAGATATTTCCATTTTCATGCAGATAGCGGTTTAGATATTTCCATGTTCAAACAGATAGCGGTGTAGATATTTCCATGTTCATACAGATAGCGGTGTAGATATTTCCAAGTTTATACAGATAGCGGTGAAGATGTATGCATGTTTACACAGATAGCGGTGTAGATATTTCCATGTTCATACAGATAGCGGTGTAGATATTTCCATGTTCATCCAGATTGCTGTGAAGATATATCCATGTTCATACAGAGAGCGGTGTAGATATTTCCATGTTCATACAGATAGTGCTGTAGATATTTCCATGTTCATGCAGATAGCGGTGTAGCTATTTCCATTTTCATACAGATAGCGGTGTAGATATTTCCATGTTCGTACAGATAGCGGTGTAGTTATTTCCATGTTCATACAGATAGCGGTGCTTATATTTCCATGTTCATACAGGTAACGGTGTAGATATTTCCCTGTTTATACAGATAGCAGTGTAGATATTTCCATGTTTATACAGATAGCGGTGTTGATATTTCCAAGTTTATACAGATAGCGGTGTAGATATCTCCATCTTAATACAGATGGCGGTGTAGATATTTATATGTTCATACAGATGGCGGTGCAGATATTTCCATGTTCATACAGATGGCGGTGTAGATATTTCCATGTTTATAGAGATAGCAGTGTAGTTATTTCCATGTGTAAAGGGATAGCTTTGTAGATATTTCCATGTACATGCTGATTGCTGTGTAGATAATTCCATTTTCATGCAGATAGCGGTGTAGATATTTCCATGTTCATACTGATGGCTGTTTAGACATATCCATGTTCATACAGATGGCGGTGAATATAATTCCATGCTCATACAGATAGCGGTGTAGATATTTCCATGTTCGTACATATAGTGGTGTAGATATTTCCATGTTCATCCAGATGGCTGTGTAGATATATCCATGTTCATACAGATGGCCGTGAAGATATTTCCATGTTCATACAGATAGCGGTGTAGATATTTCCATGTTCATACAGATAGTGGTGAAGATATGTCCATGTTCATACAGATAGCGGTGTAGCTATTTCCACGTCCATACAGATAGCGGTGTAGATATTTCCATGTTCATCCAGATGGCTGTGTAGATATATCCATGTTCATACATATGGCGGTGAAGATATTTCCATGCTCATACAGATAGCGGTGTAGATATCTCAACGTTCATACATATAGTGGTGTTGATATTTCCATGTTCATACAGATAGAGGGGCTGATATTTCCATGTTCATACAGATAGCGGTGCTGATATTTCCATGTTTAAACAGGTAGCGGAGTAGATATTTCCATGTTCATACAGATAGCGGTGTAGATATTTCCATGTTTATACGGATAGCGGTGTAGATATCTCCACCTTAATACAGATGGTGGTGTAGATATTTATATGTTCATACAGATGGCCGTGCAGATATTTCCATGTTCATACAGATGGCGGTGTAGATATTTCCATGTTCATACAGATAGCGGTGTAGTTATTTCCATGTGTAAAGAGATAGCTGTGTAGATATTTCCATGTATATGCAGATAGCTGAGTAGATATTTCCATTTTCATACAGATAGCGGTTTAGATATTTCCATGTTCAAACAGATAGCGGTGTAGATATTTCCAAGTTCATACAGATAGCGGTGTAGATATTTCCATGTTTATACAGATAGCGGTGAAGATGTATGCATGTTTACACAGATAGCGGTGTAGATATTTCCTTGTTCATACAGAAAGCGGTGTAGGTATTTCCATGTTCATCCAGATGGCTGTGTAGATATATCCATGTTAATACAGATAGCGGTGTAGATATTTCCATGTTCATACAGGTAGTGCTGTAGATATTTCCATCTTCATACAGATAGCGGTGAAGCTATTTCCATGTTCATACAGATAGCGGTGAAGCTATTTCCATCTTCGTACAGATAGCGGTGTAGATATTTCCATGTTCGTACAGATAGCGGTGCAGATATTTCCATGTTCATACAGATAGCGGTGCTTATATTTCCATCTTTATACAGGTAGCGGTGTAGATATTTCCATGTTTATACAGATAGCGGTGTAGATATTTCCATGTTTATACAGATAGCTGTGTAGATATTTCCAGGTTCAAACAGATATCGGTTTAATTTCCATGTTCATAAAGATAGCGGTGTAGATATTTCCATGTTTATACAGATAGCGGTGAAGATGTATGCATGTTTACACAGATAGCGGTGTAGATATTTCCATGTTCATACAGATAGCGGTGTAGATATTTCCATGTTCATCCAGATGGCTGTGTAGATATATCCATGTTCATACAGATAGCGGTGTTTATATTTCCATGTTCATACAGATAGTGGTGTAGGTATTTCCATGTTCATACAGATAGCGGTGTAGCTATTTCCATGTTCATACAGATAGCGGTGTAGATCTTTCCATGTTCGTACAGATAGCGGTGTAGATATTTCCATGTTCATACAGATAGCGGTGCTGATATTTCCATGTTTATACAGGTAGCGGTGCAGATATTTCCATGTTTATACAGATAGCGGTGTAGATATTTCCATGTTTATACAGATAGTGGTGTAGATATTTCCAGGTTTATACAGATAGCGGTGTAGATATTTCCATGTTCATCCAGATGGCTGTGTTGATATATCCATGTTCATTCAGATAGCGGTGAAGATATTTCCATGTTCATACAGATAGCGGTGTAGATATTTAAATGTTCATCCACATGGCTGTGTAGACATATCCATGTTCATACAGATAGCGGTGTAGATATTTCCATGTTCATGCAGATAGCGGTGTAGATATGTCCCTGTTCATACAGATAGTGGTGTAGATATTTCCATGTTCATACAGATAGAGGGGCTGATATTTCCATGTTCATACAGATAGCGGTGCTGATATTTCCATGTTTATACTGGTAGCGGTGTAGATATTTCCATGTTCGTACAGAAAGCGGCGTAGATATTTCCACGTTCAATCAGATAGCGGTGCTGATATTTCCATGTTTATACATTTAGCGGTGCAGATATTTCCATGTTTTTACTGATAGCGGTGTAGATATTTCCATGTTTATACTGATAGCGGTGTAGATATTTCCAGGTTTATACAGATAGCGGTGTAGATATTTCCATGTTCATCCAGATGGCTGTGTAGATATATCCATGTTCATACAGATGGCGGTGAAGATATTTCCATGTTCATACAGATAGCGGTGTAGATATTTCCATGTTCATACAGATAGTGGTGTAGGTATGTCCATGTTCATACAGATAGCGGTGTAGCTATTTCCATGTTCATACAGATAGCGGTGTAGATATTTCCATGTTCATCCAGATGGCTGTGTAGATATATCCATGTTCATACATATGGCGGTGAAGATATTTCCATGCTCATACAGATAGCGGTGTAGATATCTCAACGTTCATACATATAGTGGTGTTGATATTTCCATGTTCATACAGATAGAGGGGCTGATATTTCCATGTTCATACAGATAGCGGTGCTGATATTTCCATGTTTAAACAGGTAGCGGAGTAGATATTTCCATGTTCATACAGATAGCGGTGTAGATATTTCCATGTTTATACAGATAGCGGTGTAGATATATCCACCTTAATACAGATGGTGGTGTAGATATTTATATGTTCATACAGATGGCCGTGCAGATATTTCCATGTTCATACAGATGGCGGTGTAGATATTTCCATGTTCATACAGATAGCGGTGTAGATATTTCCATGTGTAAAGAGATAGCTGTGTAGATATTTCCATGTATATGCAGATAGCTGTGTAGATATTTCCATTTTCATACAGATAGCGGTGTAGATATTTCCATGTTTATACAGATAGCGGTGAAGATGTACGCATGTTTACACAGATAGCGGTGTAGATATTTCCTTGTTCATACAGAAAGCGGTGTAGGTATTTCCATGTTCATCCAGATGGCTGTGTAGATATATCCATGTTAATACAGATAGCGGTGTAGATATTTCCATGTTCATACAGGTAGTGCTGTAGATATTTCCATCTTCATACAGATAGCGGTGAAGCTATTTCCATGTTCATACAGATAGCGGTGAAGCTATTTCCATCTTCGTACAGATTGCGGTGTAGATATTTCCATGTTCGTACAGATGGCGGTGTAGATATTTCCATGTTCATACAGATAGCGGTGCTTATATTTCCATCTTTATACAGGTAGCGGTGTAGATATTTCCATGTTTATACAGATAGCGGTGTAGATATTTCCATGTTTATACAGATAGCTGTGTAGATATTTCCAGGTTCAAACAGATATCGGTTTAATTTCCATGTTCATAAAGATAGCGGTGTAGATATTTCCATGTTTATACAGATAGCGGTGAAGATGTATGCATGTTTACACAGATAGCGGTGTAGATATTTCCATGTTCATACAGATAGCGGTGTAGATATTTCCATGTTCATCCAGATGGCTGTGTAGATATATCCATGTTCATACAGATAGCGGTGTTTATATTTCCATGTTCATACAGATAGCGGTGTAGCTATTTCCATGTTCATACAGATAGCGGTGTAGATCTTTCCATGTTCGTACAGATAGCGGTGTAGATATTTCCATGTTCATACAGATAGCGGTGCTGATATTTCCATGTTTATACAGGTAGCGGTGCAGATAATTCCATGTTTATACAGATAGCGGTGTAGATATTTCCATGTTTATACAGATAGCGGTGTACATATTTCCAGGTTTATACAGATAGCGGTGTAGATATTTCCATGTTCATCCAGATGGCTGTGTTGATATATCCATGTTCATTCAGATAGCGGTGAAGATATTTCCATGTTCATACAGATAGCGGTGTAGATATTTAAATGTTCATCCACATGGCTGTGTAGACATATCCATGTTCATACAGATAGCGGTGTAGATATTTCCATGTTCATGCAGATAGCGGTGTAGATATGTCCCTGTTCATACAGATAGTGGTGTAGATATTTCCATGTTCATACAGATAGAGGGGCTGATATTTCCATGTTCATACAGATAGCGGAGCTGATATTTCCATGTTTAAACAGGTAGCGCTGTAGATATTTCCATGTTTATACGGATAGCGGTGTAGATATTTCCATGTTTATACTGATAGCGGTGTAGATATTTCCATGTTTATACAGATAGAGGTGTAGATATCTCCGTCTTAATACAGATGGCAGTGTAGATATTTATATGTTCATACAGATGGCGGTGCAGACATTTCCATGTTCATACAGATGGCGGTGTTGATATTTCCATGTTCATACAGATAGCGGTGTTGTTATTTCCATGTGTAAAGAGATAGCTGTGTAGATATTTCCATGTATATGCAGATTGCTGTGTAGATATTTCCATTTTCATGCAGATAGCAGTGTAGATATTTCCATGTTCAAACAGATAGCGGTGTAGATATTTCCATGTTCATCCAGATAGCGGTGTAGATATATCCATGTTTATACAGATAGCGGGGAAGATATTTGCATGTTTACACAGATAGCGGTCTAGATATTTCCATGTTCATCCAGATGGCTGTGTTGATATATCCACGTTCATACAGATAACGGTGTAGATATTTCCATGTTCATACAGATAATGGTGTAGATATTTCCATGTTCATACAGATAGCGGTGTAGCTATTTCCATGTTCATGCAGATAGCAGTGTAGATTTTTCCATGTTCATCCAGATGGCTGTGTAGATATATGCATGATCATACAGATGGCGGTGAAGGTATTTCCATGTTCATACAGATAGCGGTGTAGATATTTCCATGTTCATGCAGATATCGGTGTTTATATTTCCATGTTTATACAGGTAGCGGTGTAGATATTTCCATGTTTATACAGATAGCGGTGCAGATATTTCCATGTTTGTACAGATAGCAGTGTAGATATTTCCAAGTTTATACAGATAGTGGTGTAGATATTTCCATGTTCATACAGATAGCGGTGTAGCTATTTCCATGTTTATACAGGTAGCGGTGTAGATATTTCCATGTTTATACAGATAGCGGTGTAGATATTTCCATGTTTATACAGATAGCGGTGTAGATATTTCCAAGTTCATACAGATAGTGGGGTAGATATTTCCATGTTCATACAGATAGCGGTGTAGCTATTTCCATGTTCATACAGATAGCGGTGTAGATATTTCCATGTTCATACAGATAGCGGTGTAGATATTTCCGTGTTCATACAGATAGCGGTGTAGCTATTTCCATGTTCATACAGATAGCTGTGTAGATATTTCCATGTTCATACAGATGGCTGTGTAGACATATCCATGTTCATACAGATGGCGGTGAAGGTAATTCCATGTTCATACAGATAGCGGTGTAGATAATTCCATGTTCATACAGATAGTGGTGTAGATATTTCCATGTTCATACAGATTAAGGGGCTGATATTTCCATGTTCATACTAATAGCGGTGTTGATAATTCCATCTTTATACAGATAGCGGTGTAGATATTTCCATGTTCATCCAGATGGCTGTGTAGATATATCCATGTTCATTCTTATGGCGGTGAAGATATTTCCATGTTCGTACAGATAGCGGTGTAGATATTTCCATGTTCATACAGATATGGGTGTAGATATTTCCATGTTCATACAGATAGCGGTGTAGGTATTTCCATGTTCATGCAGGTAGCGGTGTAGATATTTCCATGTTCATCCGGATTGCTGTGTAGATATATCCATGTTCATACAGATGGCGGTGAAGATATTTCCATGTTCATACAGATATTGGTGTAGATATTTCCATGTTCATACAGATAGCGGTGTACCTATTTCCATGTTCATACAGATAGCGGTGTAGATATTTCCATGTTCATCCAGATGGCTGTGTAGATATATCCATGTTCATACAGATAGCAGTGTAGATATTTCCATGTTCATCCAGATGGCTGTGTAGATATATCCATGTTCATACAGATAGCGGTGTAGATATTTCCAGGTTCACACAGATAGCGGTGTAGATATTTCCATGTTCGTACAGATAGCGGTGTAGATATTTCCATGTTCATACAGATAGCGGTTCTTATATTTCCATGTTCATACAGGTAGCGGTGTAGATATTTCCCCGTTTATACAGATAGCAGTGTAGATATTTCCATGTTTATACAGATAGCGGTGTAGATATTTCCAAGTTTATACAGATAACGGTGTAGATATCTCCATCTTAATACAGATGGCGGTGTAGATATTTATATGTTCATACAGATGGCGGTGCAGATATTTCCAAGTTCATACAGATGGCGGTGTAGATATTTTCATGTTTATAGAGATAGCGGTGTAGTTATTTCCATGTGTAAAGGGATAGCTTTGTAGATATTTCCATGTATATGCAGATAGCTGTGTAGATATTTCCATTTTCATGCAGATAGCGGTGCAGATATTTCCATGTTCAAACAGATAGCGGTGTAGATATTTCCATGTTCATACAGATAGTGGTGTAGATATTTCCATGTTTATACAGATAGCGGTGAAGATATATGCATGTTTACACAGACAGCAGTGTAGGTATTTCCATGTTCATACAGATAGCGGTGTAGATATTTCCATGTTCATCCAGATGGCTGTGTAGATATATCCATGTTCATGCAGATGGCGGTGAAGATATTTCCATGTTCGTACAGATAGTGGTGTAGATATTTCCATGTTCATACAGATATTGGTGTAGATATTTCCATGTTCATACAGATAGCGGTGTTGCTATTTCCATGTTCATGCAGATAGCGGTGTAGATATTTCCATGTTCATCCAGATGTCTGTGTAGATATATCCATGTTCATACAGATGGCGGTGAAGATATTTCCAGGTTCATACAAATAGCGGTGTAAATATTTCCATGTTCATTCAGATAGTGGTGTAGATATTTCCATGTTCATACAGATAGCGGTGTAGCTATTTCCATGTTCATACAGATAGCGGTGTAGATATTTCCATCTTCATCCAGATGGCTGTGTAGACATATAAATGTACATACAGATGGCGGTGAAGATAATTCCATGTTCATACAGATAGCGGTGTAGATATTTCCATGTTCATGCAGATAGTGGTGTAGATATTTCCATGTTCATACAGATAGAGGGGCTGATATTTCCATGTTCATACAGATAGCGGTGCTGATATTTCCATGTTTATACAGGTAGCGTTGTAGTTATTTCCATGTTTATACAGATAGCGGTGTAGATATCTCCATCTTAATTCAGATGGCGATGTAGATATATATATGTTCATAAGGATGGCCGTGCAGATATTTCCATGTTCATACAGGTGGCGGTGTAGATAGTTCCATGTTCATACAGATAGTGGTGTAGTTATTTCCATGTGTAAAGAGATAGCGGTGTAGATATTTCCATGTATATGCAGATAGCAGTGAAGATATTTCCATTTTCATGCAGATAGCGGTTTAGATATTTCCATGTTCAAACAGATAGCGGTGTAGATATTTCCAAGTTTATACAGATAGCGGTGAAGATGTATGCATGTTTACACAGATAGCGGTGTAGATATTTCCATGTTCATACAGATAGCGGTGTAGATATTTCCATGTTCATCCAGATTGCTGTGAAGATATATCCATGTTCATACAGAGAGCGGTGTAGATATTTCCATGTTCATACAGATAGTGCTGTAGATATTTCCATGTTCATGCAGATAGCGGTGTAGCTATTTCCATTTTCATACAGATAGCGGTGTAGATATTTCCATGTTCGTACAGATAGCGGTGTAGTTATTTCCATGTTCATACAGATAGCGGTGCTTATATTTCCATGTTCATACAGGTAACGGTGTAGATATTTCCCTGTTTATACAGATAGCAGTGTAGATATTTCCATGTTTATACAGATAGCGGTGTTGATATTTCCAAGTTTATACAGATAGCGGTGTAGATATCTCCATCTTAATACAGATGGCGGTGTAGATATTTATATGTTCATACAGATGGCGGTGCAGATATTTCCATGTTCATACAGATGGCGGTGTAGATATTTCCATGTTTATAGAGATAGCAGTGTAGTTATTTCCATGTGTAAAGGGATAGCTTTGTAGATATTTCCATGTACATGCTGATTGCTGTGTAGATAATTCCATTTTCATGCAGATAGCGGTGTAGATATTTCCATGTTCATACTGATGGCTGTTTAGACATATCCATGTTCATACAGATGGCGGTGAATATAATACCATGCTCATACAGATAGCGGTGTAGATATTTCCATGTTCGTACATATAGTGGTGTAGATATTTCCATGTTCATCCAGATGGCTGTTTAGTTATTTCCATGTTCATACAGATGGCGGTGAAGATATTTCCATGTTCATACAGATAGCGGTGTAGATATTTCCATGTTCATACAGATAGCGGTGTAGCTATTTCCATGTTTATACAGGTAGCGGTGTAGATATTTCCATGTTTATACAGATAGCGGTGTAGATATTTCCATGTTTATACAGATAGCGGTGTAGATATTTCCAAGTTCATACAGATAGCGGTGTAGATATTTCCATGTTCATACAGATAGCGGTGTAGCTATTTCCATGTTCATACAGATAGCGGTGTAGATATTTCCATGTTCATACAGATAGCGGTGTAGATATTTCCATGTTCATACAGATAGCGGTGTAGCTATTTCCATGTTCATACAGATAGCTGTGTAGATATTTCCATGTTCATACAGATGGCTGTGTAGACATATCCATGTTCATACAGATGGCGGTGAAGGTAATTCCATGTTCATACAGATAGCGGTGTAGATAATTCCATGTTCATACAGATAGTGGTGTAGATATTTCCATGTTCATACAGATTAAGGGGCTGATATTTCCATGTTCATACTAATAGCGGTGTTGATAATTCCATGTTTATACAGGTAGCGGTGTAGATATTTCCATGTTCATCCAGATGGCTGTGTAGATATATCCATGTTCATACTTATGGCGGTGAAGATATTTCCATGTTCGTACAGATAGCGGTGTAGATATTTCCATGTTCATACAGATATGGGTGTAGATATTTCCATGTTCATACAGATAGCGGTGTAGGTATTTCCATGTTCATGCAGGTAGCGGTGTAGATATTTCCATGTTCATCCGGATTGCTGTGTAGATATATCCATGTTCATACAGATGGCGGTGAAGATATTTCCATGTTCATACAGATATTGGTGTAGATATTTCCATGTTCATACAGATAGCGGTGTACCTATTTCCATGTTCATACAGATAGCGGTGTAGATATTTCCATGTTCATCCAGATGGCTGTGAAGATATATCCATGTTCATACAGATAGCAGTGTAGATATTTCCATGTTCATCCAGATGGCTGTGTAGATATATCCATGTTCATACAGATAGCGGTGTAGATATTTCCAGGTTCACACAGATAGCGGTGTAGATATTTCCATGTTCGTACAGATAGCGGTGTAGATATTTCCATGTTCATACAGATAGCGGTTCTTATATTTCCATGTTCATACAGGTAGCGGTGTAGATATTTCCCCGTTTATACAGATAGCAGTGTAGATATTTCCATGTTTATACAGATAGCGGTGTAGATATTTCCAAGTTTATACAGATAACGGTGTAGATATCTCCATCTTAATACAGATGGCGGTGTAGATATTTATATGTTCATACAGATGGCGGTGCAGATATTTCCAAGTTCATACAGATGGCGGTGTAGATATTTTCATGTTTATAGAGACAGCGGTGTAGTTATTTCCATGTGTAAAGGGATAGCTTTGTAGATATTTCCATGTATATGCAGATAGCTGTGTAGATATTTCCATTTTCATGCAGATAGCGGTGCAGATATTTCCATGTTCAAACAGATAGCGGTGTAGATATTTCCATGTTTATACAGATAGCGGTGAAGATATATGCATGTTTACACAGACAGCAGTGTAGGTATTTCCATGTTCATACAGATAGCGGTGTAGATATTTCCATGTTCATCCAGATGGCTGTGTAGATATATCCATGTTCATGCAGATGGCGGTGAAGATATTTCCATGTTCGTACAGATAGTGGTGTAGATATTTCCATGTTCATACAGATATTGGTGTAGATATTTCCATGTTCATACAGATAGCGGTGTTGCTATTTCCATGTTCATGCAGATAGCGGTGTAGATATTTCCATGTTCATCCAGATGTCTGTGTAGATGTATCCATGTTCATACAGATGGCGGTGAAGATATTTCCAGGTTCATACAAATAGCGGTGTAAATATTTCCATGTTCATTCAGATAGTGGTGTAGATATTTCCATGTTCATACAGATAGCGGTGTAGCTATTTCCATGTTCATACAGATAGCGGTGTAGATATTTCCATCTTCATCCAGATGGCTGTGTAGACATATAAATGTACATACAGATGGCGGTGAAGATAATTCCATGTTCATACAGATAGCGGTGTAGATATTTCCATGTTCATGCAGATAGTGGTGTAGATATTTCCATGTTCATACAGATAGAGGGGCTGATATTTCCATGTTCATACAGATAGCGGTGCTGATATTTCCATGTTTATACAGGTAGCGTTGTAGTTATTTCCATGTTTATACAGATAGCGGTGTAGATATCTCCATCTTAATTCAGATGGCGATGTAGATATATATATGTTCATAAAGATGGCCGTGCAGATATTTCCATGTTCATACAGGTGGCGGTGTAGATAGTTCCATGTTCATACAGATAGTGGCGTAGTTATTTCCATGTGTAAAGAGATAGCGGTGTAGATATTTCCATGTATATGCAGATAGCAGTGTAGATATTTCCATTTTCATGCAGATAGCGGTTTAGATATTTCCATGTTCAAACAGATAGCGGTGTAGATATTTCCATGTTCATACAGATAGCGGTGTAGATATTTCCAAGTTTATACAGATAGCAGTGAAGATGTATGCATGTTTACACAGATAGCGGTGTAGATATTTCCATGTTCATACAGATAGCGGTGTAGATATTTCCATGTTCATCCAGATTGCTGTGAAGATATATCCATGTTCATACAGATAGCGGTGTAGATATTTCCATGTTCATACAGATAGTGCTGTAGATATTTCCATGTTCATGCAGATAGCGGTGTAGCTATTTCCATGTTCATACAGATAGCGGTGTAGATATTTCCATGTTCGTACAGATAGCGGTGTAGATATTTCCATGTTCATACAGATAGCGGTGCTTATATTTCCATGTTCATACAGGTAACGGTGTAGATATTTCCCTGTTTATACAGATAGCAGTGTAGATATTTCCATGTTTATACAGATAGCGGTGTTGATATTTCCAAGTTTATACAGATAGCGGTGTAGATATCTCCATCTTAATACAGATGGCGGTGTAGATATTTATATGTTCATACAGATGGCGGTGCAGATATTTCCATGTTCATACAGATGGCGGTGTAGATATTTCCATGTTTATAGAGATAGCGGTGTAGTTATTTCCATGTGTAAAGGGATAGCTTTGTAGATATTTCCATGTACATGCTGATTGCTGTGTAGATAATTCCATTTTCATGCAGATAGCGGTGTAGATATTTCCATGTTCATACAGATATGGGTGTAGATATTTCCATGTTCATACAGATAGCGGTGTAGGTATTTCCATGTTCATGCAGGTAGCGGTGTAGATATTTCCATGTTCATCCGGATTGCTGTGTAGATATATCCATGTTCATACAGATGGCGGTGAAGATATTTCCATGTTCATACAGATATTGGTGTAGATATTTCCATGTTCATACAGATAGCGGTGTACCTATTTCCATGTTCATACAGATAGCGGTGTAGATATTTCCATGTTCATCCAGATGGCTGTGAAGATATATCCATGTTCATACAGATAGCAGTGTAGATATTTCCATGTTCATCCAGATGGCTGTGTAGATATATCCATGTTCATACAGATAGCGGTGTAGATATTTCCAGGTTCACACAGATAGCGGTGTAGATATTTCCATGTTCGTACAGATAGCGGTGTAGATATTTCCATGTTCATACAGATAGCGGTTCTTATATTTCCATGTTCATACAGGTAGCGGTGTAGATATTTCCCCGTTTATACAGATAGCAGTGTAGATATTTCCATGTTTATACAGATAGCGGTGTAGATATTTCCAAGTTTATACAGATAACGGTGTAGATATCTCCATCTTAATACAGATGGCGGTGTAGATATTTATATGTTCATACAGATGGCGGTGCAGATATTTCCAAGTTCATACAGATGGCGGTGTAGATATTTTCATGTTTATAGAGACAGCGGTGTAGTTATTTCCATGTGTAAAGGGATAGCTTTGTAGATATTTCCATGTATATGCAGATAGCTGTGTAGATATTTCCATTTTCATGCAGATAGCGGTGCAGATATTTCCATGTTCAAACAGATAGCGGTGTAGATATTTCCATGTTTATACAGATAGCGGTGAAGATATATGCATGTTTACACAGACAGCAGTGTAGGTATTTCCATGTTCATACAGATAGCGGTGTAGATATTTCCATGTTCATCCAGATGGCTGTGTAGATATATCCATGTTCATGCAGATGGCGGTGAAGATATTTCCATGTTCGTACAGATAGTGGTGTAGATATTTCCATGTTCATACAGATATTGGTGTAGATATTTCCATGTTCATACAGATAGCGGTGTTGCTATTTCCATGTTCATGCAGATAGCGGTGTAGATATTTCCATGTTCATCCAGATGTCTGTGTAGATGTATCCATGTTCATACAGATGGCGGTGAAGATATTTCCAGGTTCATACAAATAGCGGTGTAAATATTTCCATGTTCATTCAGATAGTGGTGTAGATATTTCCATGTTCATACAGATAGCGGTGTAGCTATTTCCATGTTCATACAGATAGCGGTGTAGATATTTCCATCTTCATCCAGATGGCTGTGTAGACATATAAATGTACATACAGATGGCGGTGAAGATAATTCCATGTTCATACAGATAGCGGTGTAGATATTTCCATGTTCATGCAGATAGTGGTGTAGATATTTCCATGTTCATACAGATAGAGGGGCTGATATTTCCATGTTCATACAGATAGCGGTGCTGATATTTCCATGTTTATACAGGTAGCGTTGTAGTTATTTCCATGTTTATACAGATAGCGGTGTAGATATCTCCATCTTAATTCAGATGGCGATGTAGATATATATATGTTCATAAAGATGGCCGTGCAGATATTTCCATGTTCATACAGGTGGCGGTGTAGATAGTTCCATGTTCATACAGATAGTGGCGTAGTTATTTCCATGTGTAAAGAGATAGCGGTGTAGATATTTCCATGTATATGCAGATAGCAGTGTAGATATTTCCATTTTCATGCAGATAGCGGTTTAGATATTTCCATGTTCAAACAGATAGCGGTGTAGATATTTCCATGTTCATACAGATAGCGGTGTAGATATTTCCAAGTTTATACAGATAGCAGTGAAGATGTATGCATGTTTACACAGATAGCGGTGTAGATATTTCCATGTTCATACAGATAGCGGTGTAGATATTTCCATGTTCATCCAGATTGCTGTGAAGATATATCCATGTTCATACAGATAGCGGTGTAGATATTTCCATGTTCATACAGATAGTGCTGTAGATATTTCCATGTTCATGCAGATAGCGGTGTAGCTATTTCAATGTTCATACAGATAGCGGTGTAGATATTTCCATGTTCGTACAGATAGCGGTGTAGATATTTCCATGTTCATACAGATAGCGGTGCTTATATTTCCATGTTCATACAGGTAACGGTGTAGATATTTCCCTGTTTATACAGATAGCAGTGTAGATATTTCCATGTTTATACAGATAGCGGTGTTGATATTTCCAAGTTTATACAGATAGCGGTGTAGATATCTCCATCTTAATACAGATGGCGGTGTAGATATTTATATGTTCATACAGATGGCGGTGCAGATATTTCCATGTTCATACAGATGGCGGTGTAGATATTTCCATGTTTATAGAGATAGCGGTGTAGTTATTTCCATGTGTAAAGGGATAGCTTTGTAGATATTTCCATGTACATGCTGATTGCTGTGTAGATAATTCCATTTTCATGCAGATAGCGGTGTAGATATTTCCATGTTCATACTGATGGCTGTTTAGACATATCCATGTTCATACAGATGGCGGTGAATATAATTCCATGCTCATACAGATAGCGGTGTAGATATTTCCATGTTCGTACAGATAGTGGTGTAGATATTTCCATGTTCATCCAGATGGCTGTGTTGTTATTTCCATGTTCATACAGATGGCGGTTTAGATATTTCCATGTTCAAACAGATAGCGGTGTAGATATTTCCATGTTCATACTGATGGCTGTTTAGACATATCCATGTTCATACAGATGGCGGTGAATATAATTCCATGCTCATACAGATAGCGGTGTAGATATTTCCATGTTCGTACAGATAGTGGTGTAGATATTTCCATGTTCATCCAGATGGCTGTGTTGTTATTTCCATGTTCATACAGATGGCGGTGTAGATATTTCCATCTTCATACAGATAGCGGTGCTGATATTTCCATGTTTATACAGCTAGCGGTGTAGATATTTCCATGTTTATACTGATTGCGGTGTATATATTTCCATGTTTATACAGATAGCGGAGTAGATATTTCCATGTTTATACAGATAGCGGTGTAGGTATCTCCATCTTAATACTGATAGCGGTGTAGATATTTATAAGTTCATACAGATGGCGGTGCAGATATTTCCATGTTCATACAGATGGCGGTGTAGATATCTCCATGTTTATAGAGAGAGCGGTGTAGTTATTTCCATGTATAAAGAGATAGCTTTGTAGATATTTCCATTTTCATGCAGATAGCGGTGTAGATGTTTCCATGTTCAAACAGATAGCGTTGTAGATATTTCCATGTTCATACAGATAGCGGTGCTGATATTTCCGTGTTTATACAGGTAGCGGTGTAGGTATTTCCATGTTTATACAGATAGCGGTGTAGATATTTCCATGTTTATACAGATAGCGGTGTAGATATTTCCATGTTTATACAGATAGCGGTGTAGATATCTCCATCTTAATATAGATGGCGGTGTAGATATTTATATGTTCATACAGATGGCGGTGCAGATATTTCCATGTTCATACAGATGGCGGTGTTGATATTTCCATGTTCATACAGATAGCGGTGTTGTTATTTCCATGTGTAAAGAGATAGCTGTGTAGATAATTCCATGTATATGCAGATAGCTGTGTAGATATTTCCATTTTCATGCAGATAGCGGTGTAGATATTTCCATGTTCAAACAGATAGCTGTGTAGATATTTCCATGTTCATCCAGATAGCGGTGTAGATATTTCCATGTTTATACAGATAGCGGGGAAGATATATGCATGTATACACAGATAGCGGTCTAGATATTTCCATGTTCATCCAGATGGCTGTGTTGATATATCCATGTTCATACAGATAACGGTGTAGATATTTCCATGTTCATACAGATAATGGTGTAGATATTTCCATGTTCATACAGATAGCGGTGTAGCTATTTTCATGTACATGCATATAGCGGTGTAGATTTTTCCATGTTCATCCAGATGGCTGTGTAGATATATGCATGATCATACAGATGGCGGTGAAGGTATTTCCATGTTCATACAGATAGCGGTGTAGATATTTCCAGGTTCACACAGATAGCGGTGTAGATATTTCAATGTTCGTACAGATAGCAATGTAGATATTTCCATGTTCATACAGATAGCGGTGCTTATATTTCCATGTTCATACAGTTAGCGGTGTAGATATTTCCCCGTTTATACAGATAGCAGTGTAGATATTTCCATGTTTATACAGATAGCGGTGTAGATATTTCCAAGTTTATACAGATAACGGTGTAGATATCTCCATCTTAATACAGATGGCGGTGTAGATATTTATATGTTCATACAGATGGCGGTGCAGATATTTCCAAGTTCATACAGATGGCGGTGTAGATATTTCCATGTTTATAGAGATAGCGGTGTAGTTATTTCCATGTGTATAGGGATAGCTTTGTAGATATTTCCATGTATATGCAGATAGCTGTGTAGATATTTCCATTTTCATGCAGATAGCGGTGCAGATATTTCCATGTTCAAACAGATAGCGGTGTAGATATTTCCATGTTCATACAGATAGTGGTGTAGATATTTCCATGTTTATACAGATAGCGATGAAGATATATGCATGTTTACACAGACAGTGGTGTAGGTATTTCCATGTTCATACAGATAGTGGTGTACATATTTCCATGTTCATCCAGATGGCTGTGTAGATATATCCATGTTCATACAGATGGCGGTGAAGATATTTCCATGTTCGTACAGATAGCGGTGTAGATATTTCCATGTTCATACAGATATTGGTGTAGATATTTCCATGTTCATACAGATAGCGGTGTTGCTATTTCCATGTTCATGCAGATAGCGGTGTAGATATTTCCATGTTCATCCAGATGTCTGTGTAGATATATCCATGTTCATGCAGATGGCGGTGAAGATATTTCCAGGTTCATACAAATAGCGGTGTAAATATTTCCATGTTCATTCAGATAGTGGTGTAGATATTTCCATGTTCATACAGATAGCGGTGTAGCTATTTCCATGTTCATACAGATAGCGGTGTAGATATTTCCATCTTCATCCAGATGGCTGTGTAGACATATAAATGTTCATACAGATGGCGGTGAAGATAATTCCATGTTCATACAGATAGCGGTGTAGATATTTCCATGTTCATGCAGATAGTGGTGTAGATATTTCCATGTTCATACAGATAGAGGGGCTGATATTTCCATGTTCATACAGATAGCGGTGCTGATATTTCCATGTTTATACAGGTAGCGTTGTAGATATTTCCATGTTTATACAGATAGCGGTGTAGATATCTCCATCTTAATTCAGATGGCGATGTAGATATATATATGTTCATAAAGATGGACGTGCAGATATTTCCATGTTCATACAGGTGGCGGTGTAGATATATCCATGTTCATACAGATAGTGGTGTAGTTATTTCCATGTGTAAAGAGATAGCGGTGTAGATATTCCCTTGTATATGCAGATAGCAGTGTAGATATTTCCATTTTCATGCAGATAGCGGTTTAGATATTTCCATGTTCAAACAGATAGCGGTGTAGATATTTCCATGTTCATACAGATAGCGGTGTAGATATTTCCATGTTTATACAGATAGCGGTGAAGATGTATGCATGTTTACACAGATAGCGGTGTAGATATTTCCATGTTCATACAGATAGCGGTGTAGATATTTCCATGTTCATCCAGATTGCTGTGAAGATATATCCATGTTCATACAGATAGCGGTGTAGATATTTCCATGTTCATACAGATAGTGCTGTAGATATTTCCATGTTCATGCAGATAGCGGTGTAGCTATTTCCATGTTCATACAGATAGCGGTGTAGATATTTCCATGTTCGTACAGATAGCGGTGTAGATATTTCCATGTTCATACAGATAGCGGTGCTTATATTTCCATGTTCATACAGGTAACGGTGTAGATATTTCCCTGTTTATACAGATAGCAGTGTAGATATTTCCATGTTTATACAGATAGCGGTGTAGATATTTCCAAGTTTATACAGATAGCGGTGTAGATATCTCCATCTTAATACAGATGGCGGTGTAGATATTTATATGTTCATACAGATGGCGGTGCAGATATTTCCATGTTCATACAGATGGCGGTGTAGATATTTCCATGTTTATAGAGATAGCGGTGTAGTTTTTTCCATGTGTAAAGGGATAGCTTTGTAGATATTTCCATGTACATGCTGATTGCTGTGTAGATATTTCCATTTTCATGCAGATAGCGGTGTAGATATTTCCATGTTCATCCAGATGGCTGTTTAGACATATCCATGTTCATACAGATGGCGGTGAATATAATTCCATGCTCATACAGATAGCGGTGTAGATATTTCCATGTTCATACAGATAGTGGTGTAGATATTTCCATGTTCATACAGATAGAGGGGCTGATATTTCCATGTTCATACAGATAGCGGTGCTGATACTTCCATGTTTATACAGGTAGCGTTGTAGATATTTCCATGTTTATACAGATAGCGGTGTAGATATCTCAATCTTAATACAGATGGCGATGTAGATATTTATATGTTCATACAGACGGCCGTGCAGATATTTCCATGTTCATACAGATGGCGGTGTAGATATATCCATGTTCATACAGATAGCGGTGTAGTTATTTCCATGTGTAAAGAGATAGCGGTGTAGATATTTCCATATATATGCAGATAGCTGTGTAGATATTTCCATTTTCATGCAGAAAAAGCGGTTTAGATATTTCCATGTTCAAACAGATAGCGGTGTAGATATTTCCATGTTCATACAGATAGCGGTGTAGATATTTCCATGTTTATACAGATAGCGGTGAAGATGTATGCATGTTTACACAGATAGCGGTGTAGATATTTCCATGTTCATACAGATAGCGGTGTAGATATTTAAATGTTCATCCTGATGGCTGTGTAGATATATCCATGTTCATACAGATAGCGGTGTAGATATTTCCATGTTCATGCAGATAGCGGTGTAGATATTTCCATGTTCATCCATATGGCTGTGTAGATATATCCATGTTCATACAGACGGCGGTGAAGATATTTCCATGTTCATACAGATAGCAGTGTAGATATTTCCATGTTCGTTCAGATAGTGGTGTAGATATTTCCATGTTCATCCAGATGGCTCTGTAGTTATTTCCATGTTCATACAGATGGCGGTGAAGATATTTCCATGTTCATACAGATAGCGGTGTAGATATTTCCAAGTTCATACAGATAGCGGTGCTGATATTTCCATGTTTATACAGCTAGCGGTGTAGATATTTCCATGTTTATACTGATTGCGGTGTATATATTTCCATGTTTATACAGATCGCGGTGTAGATATTTCCATGTTTATACAGATAGCGGTGTAGGTATCTCCATCTTAATACTGATAGCGGTGTAGATATTTATAAGTTCACACAGATGGCGGTGCAGATATTTCCATGTTCATACAGATGGCGGTGTAGATATCTCCATGTTTATAGATATAGCGGTGTAGTTATTTCCATGTATAAAGAGATAGCTTTGTAGATATTTCCATTTTCATGCAGATAGCGGTGTAGATATTTCCATGTTCAAACAAATAGCGTTGTAGATATTTCCATGTTCATACAGATAGCGGTGCTGATATTTCCGTGTTTATACAGGTAGCGGTGTAGGTATTTCCATGTTTATACAGATTGCGGTGTAGAAATTTCCATGTTTATACACATAGCGGTGTAGATATTTCCATGTTTATACAGATAGCGGTGTATATATCTCCATCTTAATATAGATGGCGGTGTAGATATTTATATGTTCATACAGATGGCGGTGCAGATATTTCCATGTTCATACAGATGGCGGTGTTGATATTTCCATGTTCATACAGATAGCGGTGTTGTTATTTCCATGTGTAAAGAGATAGCTGTGTAGATATTTCCATGTATATGCAGATAGCTGTGTAGATATTTCCATTTTCATGCAGATAGCGGTGTAGATATTTCCATGTTCAAACAGATAGCGGTGTAGATATTTCCATGTTCATCCAGATAGAGGTGTAGATATTTCCATGTTTCTACAGATAGCGGGGAATATATATGCATGTTTACACAGATAGCGGTCTAGATATTTCCATGTTCATCCAGATGGCTGTGTTGATATATCCATGTTCATACAGATAACGGTGTAGATATTTCCATGTTCATACAGATAATGGTGTAGATATTTCCATGTTCATACAGATAGCGGTGTAGCTATTTCCATGTTCATGCAGATAGCGGTGTAGATTTTTCCATGTTCATCCAGATGGCTGTGTAGATATGTGCATGATCATACAGATGGCGGTGCTGATATTTCCATGTTCATACAGATAGCGGTGGAGATATTTCCATGTTCATGCAGATAGCGGTGTAGATATTTCCATGTTCATACAGATATCGGTGCTTATATTTCCATGTTTATACAGGTAGCGGTGTAGATATTTCCATGTTTATACAGATAGCGGTGTAGATATTTCCATGTTTATACAGATAGCGGTGTAGATATTTCCAAGTTCATACAGATAGCAGTGTAGCTATTTCCATGTTCATACAGATAGCGGTGTAGATATTTCCATGTTCATACAGATGGCTGTGTAGACATATCCATGTTCATACAGATGGCGGTGAAGGTAATTCCATGTTCACACAGATAGGGGTGTAGATAACTCCATGTTCATACAGATAGTGGTGTAGATATTTCCATGTTCATACAGATTGAGGGGCTGATATTTCCATGTTCATACAAATAGCGGTGTTGATAATTCCATGTTTATACAGTTAGCGGTGTAGATATTTCCATGTTCATCCAGATGGCTGTGTAGATATATCCATGTTCATACGGATGGCGGTGAAGATATTTCCATGTTCGTACAGATAGCTGTGTAGATATTTCCATGTTCATACAGATATGGTTGTAGATATTTCCATGTTCATACAGATAGCGGTGTAGCTATTTCCATGTTCATGCAGGTAGCGGTGTAGATATTTCCATGTTCATCCTCATTGCTGTGTAGATATATCCATGTTCATACAGACGGCGGTGAAGATATTTCCATGTTCATACAGATAGCAGTGTAGATATTTCCATGTTCGTACAGATAGTGGTGTAGATATTTCCATGTTCATCCAGATGGCTCTGTAGTTATTTCCATGTTCATACAGATGGCGGTGAAGATATTTCCATGTTCATACAGATAGCGGTGTAGATATTTCCAAGTTCATACAGATAGCGGTGCTGATATTTCCATGTTTATACAGCTAGCGGTGTAGATATTTCCATGTTTATACTGATTGCGGTGTATATATTTCCATGTTTATACAGATCGCGGTGTAGATATTTCCATGTTTATACAGATAGCGGTGTAGGTATCTCCATCTTAATACTGATAGCGGTGTAGATATTTATAAGTTCACACAGATGGCGGTGCAGATATTTCCATGTTCATACAGATGGCGGTGTAGATATCTCCATGTTTATAGATATAGCGGTGTAGTTATTTCCATGTATAAAGAGATAGCTTTGTAGATATTTCCATTTTCATGCAGATAGCGGTGTAGATATTTCCATGTTCAAACAAATAGCGTTGTAGATATTTCCATGTTCATACAGATAGCGGTGCTGATATTTCCGTGTTTATACAGGTAGCGGTGTAGGTATTTCCATGTTTATACAGATAGCGGTGTAGAAATTTCCATGTTTATACAGATAGCGGTGTAGATATTTCCATGTTTATACAGATAGCGGTGTATATATCTCCATCTTAATATAGATGGCGGTGTAGATATTTATATGTTCATACAGATGGCGGTGCAGATATTTTCATGTTCATACAGATGGCGGTGTTGATATTTCCATGTTCATACAGATAGCGGTGTTGTTATTTCCATGTGTAAAGAGATAGCTGTGTAGATATTTCCATGTATATGCAGATAGCTGTGTATATATTTCCATTTTCATGCAGATAGCGGTGTAGATATTTCCATGTTCAAACAGATAGCGGTGTAGATATTTCCATGTTCATCCAGATAGCGGTGTAGATATTTCCATGTTTCTACAGATAGCGGGGAATATATATGCATGTTTACACAGATAGCGGTCTAGATATTTCCATGTTCATCCAGATGGCTGTGTTGATATATCCATGTTCATACAGATAACGGTGTAGATATTTCCATGTTCATACAGATAATGGTGTAGATGTTTCCATGTTCATACAGATAGCGGTGTAGCTATTTCCATGTTCATGCAGATAGCGGTGTAGATTTTTCCATGTTCATCCAGATGGCTGTGTAGATATGTGCACGATCATACAGATGGCGGTGCTGATATTTCCATGTTCATACAGATAGCGGTGGAGATATTTCCATGTTCATGCAGATAGCGGTGTAGATATTTCCATGTTCATACAGATATCGGTGCTTATATTTCCATGTTTATACAGGTAGCGGTGTAGATATTTCCATGTTTATACAGATAGCGGTGTAGATATTTCCATGTTTATACAGATAGCGGTGTAGATATTTCCAAGTTCATACAGATAGCAGTGTAGCTATTTCCATGTTCATACAGATAGCGGTGTAGATATTTCCATGTTCATACAGATGGCTGTGTAGACATATCCATGTTCATACAGATGGCGGTGAAGGTAATTCCATGTTCACACAGATAGGGGTGTAGATAACTCCATGTTCATACAGATAGTGGTGTAGATATTTCCATGTTCATACAGATTGAGGGGCTGATATTTCCATGTTCATACAAATAGCGGTGTTGATAATTCCATGTTTATACAGTTAGCGGTGTAGATATTTCCATGTTCATCCAGATGGCTGTGTAGATATATCCATGTTCATACGGATGGCGGTGAAGATATTTCCATGTTCGTACAGATAGCGGTGTAGATATTTCCATGTTCATACAGATATGGTTGTAGATATTTCCATGTTCATACAGATAGCGGTGTAGCTATTTCCATGTTCATGCAGGTAGCGGTGTAGATATTTCCATGTTCATCCTCGTTGCTGTGTAGATATATCCATGTTCATACAGATGGCGGTGTAGATATTTCCATGTTCGTACAGATATTGGTGTAGATATTTCCATGTTCATACAGATAGCGTTGTAGCTATTTCCATGTTCATACAGATAGCGGGGTAGATATTTCCATGTTCATCCAGTTGGATGTGTAGATATATCCATGTTCATACAGATAGCGGTGTAGATATTTCCATGTTCATCCAGATGGCTGTGTAGATATATCCATGTTCATACAGATAGCGGTTTAGATATTTCCATGTTCATACAGATAGTGCTGTAGATATTTCCATGTTCATACAGATTGCGGTGTAGCTATTTCCATGTTCATACAGATAGCGGTGTAGATATTTCCATGTTCGTACAGATAGCGGTGTAGATATTTCCATGTTCATACAGATAGCGGTGCTTATATTTCCATGTTCATACAGGTAGCGGTGTAGATATTCCCAGTTTATACAGATAGCAGTGTAGATATTTCCATGTTTATACAGATAGCGGTGTAGATATTTCCAAGTTTATACAGATAACGGTGTAGATATCTCCATCTTAATACAGATGGCGGTGCAGATATTTCCAAGTTCATACAGATGGCGGTGCAGATATTTCCATGTTTATAGAGATAGCGGTGTAGTTATTTCCATGTGTAAACTGATAGCTTTGTAGATATTTCCATGTATATGCAGATAGCTGTGTAGATATTTCCATTTTCATGCAGATAGCGGTGCAGATATTTCCATGTTCATACAGATAGTGCTGTAGATATTTCCATGTTTATACAGATAGCGGTGAAGATATATGCATGTTTCCACAGACAGCGGTGTAGGTATTTCCATGTTCATACAGATAGCGGTGTAGATATTTCCATTTTCATCCAGATGGCTCTGTAGATATATCCATGTTCATACAGATGGCGGTGAAGATATTTCCATGTTCGTACAGATAGCGGTGTAGATATTTACATGTTCATACAGATATTGGTGTAGATATTTCCATGTTCATACAGATAGCGGTGTTGCTATTTCCATCTTCATGCAGATAGCGGTGTAGATATTTCCATGTTCATCCAGATGTCTGTGTAGATATATCCATGTTCATGCAGATGGCGGTGAAGATATTTCCAGGTTCATACAAATAGCGGCGTAAATATTTCCATGTTCATTCAGATAGTGGTGTAGATATTTCCATGTTCATACAGATAGCGGTGTAGCTATTTCCATGTTCATACAGATAGCTGTGTAGATATTTCCATCTTCATCCAGATGGCTGTGTAGACATATCCATGTTCATACAGATGGCGGTGAAGATAATTCCATGTTCATACAGATAGCGGTGTAGATATTTCCATGTTCATGCAGATAGTGGTGTAGATATTTCCATGTTCATACAGATAGAGGGGCTGATATTTCCATGTTCATACAGATAGCGGTGCTGATATTTCCATGTTTATACAGGTAGCGTTGTAGATATTTCCATGTTTATACAGATAGCGGTGTAGATATCTCCATCTTAATTCAGATGGCGATGTAGATATATATATGTTCATAAAGATGGACGTGCAGATATTTCCATGTTCATACAGGTGGCGGTGTAGATATATCCATGTTCATACAGATAGCGGTGTAGTTATTTCCATGTGTAAAGAGATAGCGGTGTAGATATTCCCTTGTATATGCAGATAGCAGTGTAGATATTTCCATTTTCATGCAGATAGCGGTTTAGATATTTCCATGTTCAAACAGATAGCGGTGTAGATATTTCCATGTTCATACAGATAGCGGTGTAGATATTTCCATGTTTATACAGATAGCGGTGAAGATGTATGCATGTTTGCACAGATAGCGGTGTAGATATTTCCATGTTCATACAGATGGTGGTGTAGATATTTCCATGTTTATAGAGATAGCGGTGTAGTTATTTCCATGTGTAAAGGGATAGCTTTGTAGATATTTCCATGTACATGCTGATTGCTGTGTAGATATTTCCATTTTCATGCAGATAGCGGTGTAGATATTTCCATGTTCAAACAGATTGCGGTGTAGATATTTCCAAGTTCATACAGATAGCGGTGTAGATATTTCCATGTGTATACAGATAGCGGTGAAGATGTATGCATGTTTACACAGATAGCCGTGTAGGTATTTCCATGTTCATACAGATAGTGGTGTAGATATTTCCATGTTCATCCAGATGGCTGTGTAGATATATCCATGTTCATACACATGGCGGTGAAGATATTTCCATGTTCCTACAGATAGCGGTGTAGATATTTCCATGTTCATACAGATATTGGTGTAGATATTTCCATGTTCATACAGATAGTGGTGTAGCTAATTCCATGTTCATACAGATAGTGGTGTAGATATTTCCATGTTCATACAGATAGAGGGGCTGATATTTCCATGTTCATACAGATAGCGGTGCTGATACTTCCATGTTTATACAGGTAGCGTTGTAGGTATTTCCAAGTTTATACAGATAGCGGTGTAGATATCTCCATCTTAATACAGATGGCGATGTAGATATTTATATGTTCATACAGATGGCCGTGCAGATATTTCCATGTTCATACAGATGGCGGTGTAGATATTTCCATGTTTATAGAGATAGTGGTGTAGTTATTTCCATGTGTAAAGAGATAGCTTTATAGATATTTCCATGTATATGCAGATAGCTGTGAAGATATTTCCATTTTCATGCAGATAGCGGTGTAGATATTTCCATGTTCATACAGATAGCGGTTTAGATATTTCCATGTTTATACAGATAGCGGTGAAGATGTATGCATGTTTACACAGATAGCGGTGTAGATATTTCCATGTTCATAGAGATAGCGGTGTAGATATTTCCATGTTCATCCAGATGGCTGTGTAGATATGTCCATGTTCATACAGAAGGCGGTGAAGATATTTCCATGTTCGTACATATAGCGGTGTAGTTATTTCCATGTTCATACAGATATTGGTGTAGATATTTCCATGTTCATACAGATAGCTGTGTAGCTATTTCCATGTTCATGCAGATAGCGGTGTAGTTATTTCCATGTTTATACAGATAGCGGTGTAGATATCTCCATCTTAATACAGATGGCGGTGTAGATATTTATATGTTCATACAGATAGCCGTGCAGATATTTCCATGTTCATACAGATGTCGGTGTAGATATTTGCATGTTCATACAGATAGCGGTGTAGTTATTTCCATGTGTAAAGAGATAGCGGTGTAGATATTTCCATGTATATGCACATAGCTGTGTAGATATTTCCATGTTCATACAGATAGCGGTGTAGATATTTCCATGTTCATCCAGATGGCTGAGTAGACATATCCATGTTCATACAGATAGCGGTGTAGATATTTCCATGTTCATACAGATAGTGCTGTAGATATTTCCATGTTCATACAGATTGCGGTGTAGCTATTTCCATGTTCATACAGATAGCGGTGTAGATATTTCCATGTTCGTACAGATATCGGTGTAGATATTTCCATGTTCATACAGATAGCGGTGTAGATTTTTCCATGTTTATACAGTTAGCGGTGAAGATGTATGCATATTTACACAGATAGCGGTGTAGATATTTCCATGTTCATCCAGATGGCTGTGTTGATATATCCATGTTCATACAGATAGCGGTGAAGATATTTCCATGTTCGTACAGATAGCGGTGTAGATATTTCCATGTTCATACAGATATTGGTGTTGATATTTCCATGTTCATACAGATAGCGGTGTAGCTATTTCCATGTTCATGCAGATAGCGGTGTAGATATTTCCATGTTCATCCAGATGGCTGTGAAGATATATCCATGTTCATACAGATGGCGGTGAAGATATTTCCATGTTCCTACAGATAGCGGTGTAGATATTTCCATGTTCATACAGATAGTGGCGTTGGTAATTCCATGTTCATACAGATAGCAGTGTAGCTATTTCCATGTTCATACAGATAGCGGTGTAGATACTTCCATGTTCATCCAGATGGCTGTGTAGACAAATCCATGTTCATACAGAAGGCGGTGAAGATAAATCCATGTTCATACAGATAGCGGTGTAGATTTTTCCATGTTCATACAGATAGTGTTGTAGATATTTCCATGTTCATAGAGAGAGTGGCTGATATTTCCATGTTCATAGAGATAGCGGTGCTGATATTTCCATGTTTATACAGGTAGCGGTGTAGATATTTCCATGTTTATACAGATAGCGGTGTAGATATTTCCATGTTTATACATATAGCGGTGTAGTTATCTCCATCTTAATACAGATGGCGGTGTAGATATTTATATGTTCATACAGATGGCCGTGCAGATATTTCCATATTCATACAGATGACGGTGTAGATATTTCCAGGTTCATACAGATAGCGGTGTAGTTATTTCCATGGGTAAAGAGATAGCTGTGTAGATATTTCCATGTATATGCAGATAGCTGTGTAGATATTTCCATTTTCATGCAGATAGCGGTTTAGATATTTCTATGTTCAAACAGATAGCGGTGTAGAAATTTCCATGTTCATACAGATGGCGGTGCTGATATTTCCATGTTTATACAGGTAGAGGTGTAGATATTTCCATGTTCATAGAGATGGCTGTGTAGACATTTCCATGTTCATACAGATGGCGTTGAAGATAATTCCATGTTCATACAGATAGCGGTGTAGATATTTCCATGTTCATACAGATAGTGGTGTAGATATTTCCATGTTCATACAGATAGAGGGGCTGATATTTCCATGTTCATACAGATAGCGGTGCTGATATTTCCAGGTTTAAACAGGTAGCGGTGTAGATATTTCCATGTTTATACTGATAGCGGTGTAGATATTTCCATGTTTATGCAGATAGCGGTGTAGATATTTCCATGTTTATACAGATAGCGGTGTAGATATCTCCATCTTAATACAGATGGCGCTGTAGATATTTATATGTTCATACAGATGGCGGTGCAGATATTTCCATGTTCATACAGATGGCGGTGTAGATATTTCCATGTTTATAGACATAGCGGTGTAGATATTTCCATGTGTAAAGAGATAGCTTTGTAGATATTTCCATGTATTTGCAGATAGCTGTGTAGATATTTCCATTTTCATGCAGATAGCGGTGTAGATATTTCCACGTTCAAACAGATAGCGGTGTAGATATTTCTATGTTCATACAGATAGCGGTGTAGATATTTCCATGTTTATACATATAGCGGTGTAGATATCACCATCTTTATACAGATGGCAGTGTAGATATTTATATGTTCATACAGATGGCCGTGCAGATATTTCCATATTCATACAGATGACGGTGTAGATATTTCCATGTTCATACAGATAGCGGTGTAGTTATTTCCATGGGTAAAGAGATAGCTGTGTAGATATTTCCATGTATATGCAGATAGCTGTGTAGATATTTCCATTTTCATGCAGATAGCGGTTTAGATATTTCCATGTTCAAACAGATAGCGGTGTAGACATTTCCATTTTCATACAGATGGCGGTGCTGATATTTCCATGTTTATACAGGTAGAGGTGTAGATATTTCCATGTTCATCCAGATGGCTGTGTAGACATTTCCATGTTCATACAGATGGCGTTGAAGATAATTCCATGTTCATACAGATAGCGGTGTAGATATTTCCATGTTCATACAGATAGTGGTGTAGATATTTCCATGTTCATACAGATAGAGGGGCTGATATTTCCATGTTCATACAGATAGCGGTGCTGATATTTCCAGGTTTAAACAGGTAGCGGTGTAGATATTTCCATGTTTATACTGATAGCGGTGTAGATATTTCAATGTTTATGCAGATAGCAGTGTAGATATTTCCATGTTTATACAGATAGCGGTGTAGATATCTCCATCTTAATACAGATGGCGCTGTAGATATTTATATGTTCATACAGATGGCGGTGCAGATATTTCCATGTTCATACAGATGGCGGTGTAGATATTTCCATGTTTATAGACATAGCGGTGTAGATATTTCCATGTGTAAAGAGATAGCTTTGTAGATATTTCCATGTATTTGCAGATAGCTGTGTAGATATTTCCATTTTCATGCAGATAGCGGTGTAGATATTTCCACGTTCAAACAGATAGTGGTGTAGATATTTCTATGTTCATACAGATAGCGGTGTAGATATTTCCATATTTATACATATAGCGGTGTAGATATCACCATCTTTATACAGATGGCAGTGTAGATATTTATATGTTCATACAGATGGCCGTGCAGATATTTCCATGTTCATAAAGATGACGGTGTAGATATTTCCATGTTCATACAGATAGCGGTGTAGTTATTTCCATGTGTAAAGAGATAGCTGTGTAGATATTTAAATGTATATGCAGATAGCTGTGTAGATATTTCCATTTTCATGCAGATAGCGGTTTAGATATTTCCATGTTCAAACAGATAGCGGTGTAGACATTTCCATGTTCATACAGAGGGCGGTGCTGATATTTCGATGTTTATACAGGTAGAGGTGTAGATATTTCCATGTTTATACAGATAGCGGTGTAGTTATTTCCATGTTTATACAGATAGCGGTGTAGTTATTTCCATGTTTATACAGATAGCGGTGTAGATATTTCCATGTTTATACAGATAGCGGTGTAGATATCTCCATCTTAATACAGATGGCGGTGAAGATATTTCCATGTTCATACAGACAGCGGTGTAGATATTTCCATGTTCATACAGATAGCGGTGTAGATATTTCCATGTTCGTACAGATAGTGGTGTAGATATTCCCATGTTCATACATATAGCGGTGTAGATATTTCCATTTTCATCCAGATGGCTTTGTAGATGTATCCATGTTCGTACAGATGGCGGTGAAGATATTTCCATGTTCATACAGATGGCGGTGTAGATATTTCCGTGTTCATACAGATAGCGGTGCTGATATTTCCATGTTTATACAGGTAGCGATGTAGATATTTCCATGCTTATGCAGTTAGCGGTGTAGATATTTCCATGTTTATACAGATAGCGGTGTAGATATTTCCATGTTTATACTGATAGAGGTGTAGATATCTCCATCTTAATACAGATGGCGGTGTAGATATTTATATGTTCATACAGATGGCGGTGCAGATATTTCCATGTTCATACTGATGGCGATGTAGATATTACCATGTTCATACAGATAGCGGTGTAGTTATTTCCATGGGTAAAGAGATAGCTGTGTAGATATTTCCATGTATAGGCAGATAGCTGTGTAGATATTTCCATTTTCATGCAGATAGCGGTGTAGATATTTCCATGTTTATACAGATAGCGGTGAAGATGTATGCATATTTACACAGATAGCGGTGTAGATATTTCCATGTTCATCCAGATGGCTGTGTAGATATATCCATGTTCATACAGATAGTGGTGTAGCTATTTCAATGTTCATACAGATAGTGGTGTAGATATTTCCATGTTCATACAGATAGCGGTGTAGATATTTCCATGTTCATACAGATAGCGGTGTAGCTATTTCCATGTTCATATAGATTGTGTTGTAGATATTTCCATGTTCATCCAGATGGCTGTGTAGATATATCCATGTTCATACAGATGGCGGTGAAGGTATTTCCATGTTCATACAGATAGAGGTGTATATATTTCCATGTTCTTACAGATAGTGGTGTAGATATTTCCATGTTCATACAGATAGTGGTGTAGCTATTTCCATGTTCAAACAGATAGTGGTGTAGATATTTCCATGTTCATCCAGATGGCTTTGTAGATATATCCAAGTTCATACAGATGGCGGAGAAGATATTTCCATGTTCATACGGATAGCGGTGTAGATATTTCCATGTTCATACAGATAGCGGTGTAGTTATTGCCGTGTGTAAAGAGATAGCTGTGTAGATATTTCCATGTATATGCAGATAGCTCTGTAGATATTTCCATTTTCATGCAGATAGCGGTGTAGATATTTCCATGTTTATATAGATTGCGGTGAAGAAGTGTGCATATTTACACAGATAGCGGTGTAGATATTTCCAAGTTCATACTGATAGCGGTGTAGGTATTTCCATGTTCATCCAGATGGCTGTGTAGATATGTCCATGTTCATACAGATAGCGGTGTAGATATTTCCAGGTTCATAGAGGTAGTGGTGTAGATATTTCCATGTTCATACAGATAGCGGTGTAGATATTTCCATGTTCATGCTGATAGCGGTGTAGATATTTCCAAGTTCGTACAGATAGGTGTGTATATATTCCCATGTTCATACATATAGCGGTGTAGATATTTCCATTTTCATCCAGATGGCTGTGTAGATATATCCATGTTCGTACAGATGGCGGTGAAGGTATTTCCATGTTCATACAGATGGCGGTGTAGATATTTCCATGTTCATACAGATAGCGGTGCTGATATTTCCATGTTTATTCAGGTAGCAGTGTAGATATTTCCATGTTTATACAGATAGCGGTGTACATATTTCCATGTTTATACAGATAGCGGAGTAGATATTTCCATGTTTATATAGATAGAGGTGTAGATATCTCCATCTTAATACAGATGGCAATGTAGATATTTATATGTTCATACAGATGGCGGTGCAGACATTTCCATGTTCATACAGATGGCTGTGTAGATATATCCATGTTCATACAGATGGCGGTGAAGATATTTCCATGTTCATACGGATAGCGGTGTAGATATTTCCATGTTCATCCAGATGGATGTGTAGATATATCTATGTTCATACAGATGGCGGTGAAGATATTTCCATGTTCTTACAGATAGCAGTGTAGATATTTCCATGTTCATACAGATAGTGGTGTAGATAATTCCATGTTCATACAGATAGCGGTGTAGTTATTTCCATGTGTAAAGAGATAGCTGTGTAGATATTTCCATGTATATTCAGATAGCTGTGTAGATATTTCCATTTTCATGCAGATAGCGGTGTAGATATTTCTAAGTTCAAAAAGATAGCGGTGTAGATATTTCCATGTTCATACAGATAGCGGTGTAGAAATTTCCATGTTTATACAGATAGCGGTGAAGATGTATACCTGTTTACACAGATCGCGGTGTAGATATTTCCATGTTCATACAGATAGCGGTGTAGATATTTCCATGTTCATCCAGATGGCTGTGTAGATATATCCATGTTTAAACAGATGGCGTTGAAGATATTTCCATGTTCATACAAATCGCGGTGTAGATATTTCCATCTTCATACAGATAGCGGTTTAGATATTTCCATGTTCATTCAGATAGCGGTGTAGATATTTCCATGTTCATACAGATAGCGGTGTAGTTATTTCCATGTTCATCCATATGGCTGTGTAGATATATCCATGTTCATACAGATGGGGGTGAAGATATTTCCATGTTCATACAGATAGCGGTGTATATATTTCCATGTTCTTACAGATAGTGGTGTAGATATTTCCATGTTCATACAGATAGCGGTGTAGCTATTTCCATGTTCATACTGATAGCGGTGTAGATATTTCCATGTTCATCCAGATGGCTGTGTATATATGTCCATGTTCATACAGATGGCGGTGAAGATATTTCCATGCTCATACAAATAGCGGTGAAGATATGTCCCTGTTCATACAGATAGTGGTGTAGATATTTCCATGTTCATACAGATAGCGGTGTAGATATTTCCATGTTCATCCAGATGGCTGTGTAGATATATCCATGTTCATACAGATAGCGGTGTAGATATTTCCATGTTCATACAGATAGTGCTGTAGATATTTCCATGTTCAAACAGATAGCGGTGTAGCTATTTCCATGTTCATACAGATAGCGGTGTAGATATTTCCATGTTCGTATAGATTGCGGTGTAGATATTTCCATCTTAATACAGATAGCGGTGCTTATATTTCCATGTTTATACAGGTAGCGGTGTAGATATTTCCATGTTTATACAGATAGCGGTGTAGATATTTCCATGTTCATACAGATAGTGGAGTAGATATTTCCATGTTCATTCAGATAGCGGTGTAGCTATTTCCAAGTCCATGCAGATAGTGGTGTAGATATTTCCATGTTCATCCAGATGGTTGTGTAGATATATCCATCTTCATACAGATGGCGGTGAAGATATTTCCATGTTCATAAAGATAGCAGTGTAGATATTTCCATGTTCATACAGATAGTGGTGTAGATAATTCCATGTTCATACAGATAGCGGTGTAGTTATTTCCATGTGTAAAGACATAGCTGTGTAGATATTTCCATGTATATTCAGATAGCTGTGTAGATATTTCCATTTTCATGCAGATAGCGGTGTAGATATTTGTAAGTTCAAAAAGATAGCGGTGTAGATATTTCCATGTTCATACAGATAGCGGTGTAAAAATATCCATGTTTATACAGATAGCGGTGAAGATGTATGCCTGTTTACACAGATAGCGGTGTAGATATTTCCATGTTCATATAGATAGCGTTGTAGATATTTCCATGTTCATCAAGATGGCTGTGTAGTTATATCCATGTTCATACAGATGGCGTTGAAGATATTTCCATGTTCATACAGATAGCGGTGTAGATATTTCCATGTTCATACAGATAGCGGTTTAGATATTTCCATGTTCATACAGATAGCGGTGTAGAAATTTCCATGTTTATACAGATAGCAGTGAAGATGTATGCCTGTTTATACAGATCGCGGTGTAGATATTTCCATGTTCATACAGATAGCGGTGTAGATATTTCCATGTTCATCCAGATGGCTGTGTAGATATATCCATGTTTAAACAGATGGCGTTGAAGATATTTCCATGTTCATACAGATAGCGGTGTAGATATTTCCATGTTTATACAGATAGCGGTGTAGATATTTCCATGTTTATACAGATAGCGGTGTAGATATCTCCATCTTAATACAGATGGCGGTGTAGATAGTTATATGTTCATACAGATGGCGGTGGAGATATTTCCATGTTCATACAGATGGCGGTGTAGATATTTCCATGTTTATAGAGATAGCGGTGTAGTTATTTACATGTGTAAAGAAATAGCTGTGTAGATATTTCCATGTATATGCAGATAGCTGTGTAGATATTTCCATTTTCATGCAGATAGCGGTGTAGATATTACCATGTTCAAACAGATAGCGGTGTAGGTATTTCCATGTTCATACAGATAGCGGTGTAGATATATCCATGTTTATACTGATAGCGGTGAAGATGTATGCATGTTTACACAGATACCGGTGTAGATATTTCCATGTTCATACAGATAGCGGTGTAGATATTTCCATGTTCATCCAGAAGGCTGTGTAGATATATCCATGTTCATACAGATAGCGGTGTAGCTATTTCCATGTTCATACAGATAGCGGTGTAGATATTTCCATGTTCATACAGATAGCGGAGTAGATATTTCCATGTTCATACAGATAGCGGTGTAGCTATTTCCATGTTCATACAGATAGCGGTGTAGATATTTCCATGTTCATCCAGATGGCTGTGTAGATATATCCATGTTCATACAGATGGCGGTGAAGATATTTCCATGTTCATACAGATAGCGGTGTAGATATTTCCATGTTCATCCAGATGGCTGTGTAGATATATCTATGTTCATACAGATGGCGGTGAAGGTATTTCCATGTTCTTACAGATAGCAGTGTAGATATTTCCATGTTCATACAGATAGCGGTGTAGATATTTCCATGTTCATACAGATAGCGGTGTAGAAATTTCCATCTTTATACAGATAGCGGTGAAGATGTATACCTGTTTACACAGATCGCGGTGTAGATATTTCCATGTTCATACAGATAGCGGTGTAGATATTTCCATGTTCATCCAGATGGCTGTGTAGATATATCCATGTTTAAAGATATGGCGTTGAAGATATTTCCATGTTCATACAGATAGCGGTGTAGATATTTCCATCTTCATACAGATAGCGGTTTAGATATTTTCATGTTCATTCAGATAGCGGTGTAGATATTTCCATGTTCATACAGATAGCGGTGTAGTTATTTCCATGTTCATCCATATGGCTGTGTAGATATATCCATGTTCATACAGATGGGGGTGAAGATATTTCCATGTTCATACAGATAGCGGTGTATATATTTCCATGTTCTTACAGATAGTGGTGTAGATATTTCCATGTTCATACAGATAGCGGTGTAGCTATTTCCATGTTCATACAGATAGCGGTGTAGATATTTCCATGTTCATCCAGATGGCTGTGTATATATGTCCATGTTCATACAGATGGCGGTGAAGATATTTCCATGCTCATACAAATAGCGGTGAAGATATGTCCCTGTTCATACAGATAGTGGTGTAGATATTTCCATGTTCATACAGATAGCGGTGTAGATATTTCCATGTTCATCCAGATGGCTGTGTAGATATATCCATCTTCATACAGATGGCGGTGAAGATATTTCCATGTTCATAAAGATAGCAGTGTAGATATTTCCATGTTCATACAGATAGTGGTGTAGATAATTCCATGTTCATACAGATAGCGGTGTAGTTATTTCCATGTGTAAAGACATAGCTGTGTAGATATTTCCATGTATATTCAGATAGCTGTGTAGAAATTTCCATTTTCATGCAGATAGCGGTGTAGATATTTCTAAGTTCAAAAAGATAGCGGTGTAGATATTTCCATGTTCATACAGATAGCGGTGTAGAAATTTCCATGTTTATACAGATAGCGGTGAAGATGTATGCCTGTTTACACAGAAAGCGGTGTAGATATTTCCATGTTCATATAGATAGCGGTGTAGATATTTCCATGTTCATCCAGATGGCTGTGTAGTTATATCCATGTTCATACAGATGGCGTTGAAGATATTTCCATGTTCATACAGATAGCGGTGTAGATATTTCCATGTTCATACAGATAGCGGTTTAGATATTTCCATGTTCATTCAGATAGCGGTGTAGATATTTCCATGTTCATACAGATAGCGGTGTAGTTATTTCCATGTTCATCCATATGGCTGTGTAGATATATCCATGTTCATACAGATGGGGGTGAAGATATTTCCATGTTCATACAGATAGCGGTGTATATATTTCCATGTTCTTACAGATAGTGGTGTAGATATTTCCATGTTCATACAGATAGCGGTGTAGCTATTTCCATGTTCATACTGATAGCGGTGTAGATATTTCCATGTTCATCCAGATGGCTGTGTATATATGTCCATGTTCATACAGATGGCGGTGAAGATATTTCCATGCTCATACAAATAGCGGTGAAGATATGTCCCTGTTCATACAGATAGTGGTGTAGATATTTCCATGTTCATACAGATAGCGGTGTAGATATTTCCATGTTCATCCAGATGGCTGTGTAGATATATCCATGTTCATACAGATAGCGGTGTAGATATTTCCATGTTCATACAGATAGTGCTGTAGATATTTCCATGTTCAAACAGATAGCGGTGTAGCTATTTCCATGTTCATACAGATAGCGGTGTAGATATTTCCATGTTCGTATAGATTGCGGTGTAGATATTTCCATCTTAATACAGATAGCGGTGCTTATATTTCCATGTTTATACAGGTAGCGGTGTAGATATTTCCATGTTCATACAGATAGCGGTGTAGATATTTCCATGTTCATACAGATAGTGGAGTAGATATTTCCATGTTCATTCAGATAGCGGTGTAGCTATTTCCAAGTCCATGCAGATAGTGGTGTAGATATTTCCATGTTCATCCAGATGGTTGTGTAGATATATCCATCTTCATACAGATGGCGGTGAAGATATTTCCATGTTCATAAAGATAGCAGTGTAGATATTTCCATGTTCATACAGATAGTGGTGTAGATAATTCCATGTTCATACAGATAGCGGTGTAGTTATTTCCATGTGTAAAGACATAGCTGTGTAGATATTTCCATGTATATTCAGATAGCTGTGTAGATATTTCCATTTTCATGCAGATAGCGGTGTAGATATTTCTAAGTTCAAAAAGATAGCGGTGTAGATATTTCCATGTTCATACAGATAGCGGTGTAAAAATATCCATGTTTATACAGATAGCGGTGAAGATGTATGCCTGTTTACACAGATAGCGGTGTAGATATTTCCATGTTCATATAGATAGCGTTGTAGATATTTCCATGTTCATCAAGATGGCTGTGTAGTTATATCCATGTTCATACAGATGGCGTTGAAGATATTTCCATGTTCATACAGATAGCGGTGTAGATATTTCCATGTTCATACAGATAGCGGTTTAGATATTTCCATGTTCATACAGATAGCGGTGTAGAAATTTCCATGTTTATACAGATAGCAGTGAAGATGTATGCCTGTTTATACAGATCGCGGTGTAGATATTTCCATGTTCATACAGATAGCGGTGTAGATATTTCCATGTTCATCCAGATGGCTGTGTAGATATATCCATGTTTAAACAGATGGCGTTGAAGATATTTCCATGTTCATACAGATAGCGGTGTAGATATTTCCATGTTTATACAGATAGCGGTGTAGATATTTCCATGTTCATACAGATAGCGGTGTAGATATTTCCATGTTCATCCAGATGGCTGTGTAGATATATCCATGTTTAAACAGATGGCGTTGAAGATATTTCCATGTTCATACAGATAGCGGTGTAGATATTTCCATGTTTATACAGATAGCGGTGTAGATATCTCCATCTTAATACAGATGGCGGTGTAGATAGTTATATGTTCATACAGATGGCGGTGGAGATATTTCCATGTTCATACAGATGGCGGTGTAGATATTTCCATGTTTATAGAGATAGCGGTGTAGTTATTTACATGTGTAAAGAAATAGCTGTGTAGATATTTCCATGTATATGCAGATAGCTGTGTAGATATTTCCATTTTCATGCAGATAGCGGTGTAGATATTACCATGTTCAAACAGATAGCGGTGTAGGTATTTCCATGTTCATACAGATAGCGGTGTAGATATATCCATGTTTATACTGATAGCGGTGAAGATGTATGCATGTTTACACAGATACCGGTGTAGATATTTCCATGTTCATACAGATAGCGGTGTAGATATTTCCATGTTCATCCAGAAGGCTGTGTAGATATATCCATGTTCATACAGATAGCGGTGTAGCTATTTCCATGTTCATACAGATAGCGGTGTAGATATTTCCATGTTCATACAGATAGCGGAGTAGATATTTCCATGTTCATACAGATAGCGGTGTAGCTATTTCCATGTTCATACAGATAGCGGTGTAGATATTTCCATGTTCATCCAGATGGCTGTGTAGATATATCCATGTTCATACAGATGGCGGTGAAGATATTTCCATGTTCATACAGATAGCGGTGTAGATATTTCCATGTTCATCCAGATGGCTGTGTAGATATATCTATGTTCATACAGATGGCGGTGAAGGTATTTCCATGTTCTTACAGATAGCAGTGAAATTATTTCCATGTTCATACAGATAGCGGTGTAGATATTTCCATGTTCATACAGATAGCGGTGTAGAAATTTCCATCTTTATACAGATAGCGGTGAAGATGTATACCTGTTTACACAGATCGCGGTGTAGATATTTCCATGTTCATACAGATAGCGGTGTAGATATTTCCATGTTCATCCAGATGGCTGTGTAGATATATCCGTGTTTAAACAGATGGCGTTGAAGATATTTCCATGTTCATACAGATAGCGGTGTAGATATTTCCATCTTCATACAGATAGCGGTTTAGATATTTCCATGTTCATTCAGATAGCGGTGTAGATATTTCCATGTTCATACAGATAGCGGTGTAGTTATTTCCATGTTCATCCATATGGCTGTGTAGATATATCCATGTTCATACAGATGGGGGTGAAGATATTTCCATGTTCATACAGATAGCGGTGTATATATTTCAATGTTCTTACAGATAGTGGTGTAGATATTTCCATGTTCATACAGATAGCGGTGTAGCTATTTCCATGTTCATACAGATAGCGGTGTAGATATTTCCATGTTCATCCAGATGGCTGTGTATATATGTCCATGTTCATACAGATGGCGGTGAAGATATTTCCATGCTCATACAAATAGCGGTGAAGATATGTCCCTGTTCATACAGATAGTGGTGTAGATATTTCCATGTTCATACAGATAGCGGTGTAGATATTTCCATGTTCATCCAGATGGCTGTGTAGATATATCCATCTTCATACAGATGGCGGTGAAGATATTTCCATGTTCATAAAGATAGCAGTGTAGATATTTCCATGTTCATACAGATAGTGGTGTAGATAATTCCATGTTCATACAGATAGCGGTGTAGTTATTTCCATGTGTAAAGACATAGCTGTGTAGATATTTCCATGTATATTCAGATAGCTGTGTAGATATTTCCATTTTCATGCAGATAGCGGTGTAGATATTTCTAAGTTCAAAAAGATAGCGGTGTAGATATTTCCATGTTCATACAGATAGCGGTGTAGAAATTTCCATGTTTATACAGATAGCGGTGAAGATGTATGCCTGTTTACACAGAAAGCGGTGTAGATATTTCCATGTTCATATAGATAGCGGTGTAGATATTTCCATGTTCATCCAGATGGCTGTGTAGTTATATCCATGTTCATACAGATGGCGTTGAAGATATTTCCATGTTCATACAGATAGCGGTGTAGATATTTCCATGTTCATACAGATAGCGGTTTAGATATTTCCATGTTCATACAGATAGCGGTGTAGAAATTTCCATGTTTATACAGATAGCGGTGAAGATGTATGCCTGTTTACACAGATCGCGGTGTAGATATTTCCATGTTCATACAGATAGCGGTGTAGATATTTCCATGTTTATACAGATAGCGGTGTAGATATCTCCATCTTAATACAGATGGCGGTGTAGATAGTTATATGTTCATACAGATGGCGGTGGAGATATTTCCATGTTCATACAGATGGCGGTGTAGATATTTCCATGTTTATAGAGATAGCGGTGTAGTTATTTACATGTGTAATGAAATAGCTGTGTAGATATTTCCATGTATATGCAGATAGCTGTGTAGATATTTCCATTTTCATGCCGATAGCGGTGTAGATATTACCATGTTCAAACAGATAGCGGTGTGGGTATTTCCATGTTCATACAGATAGCGGTGTAGATATATCCATGTTTATACTGATAGCGGTGAAGATGTATGCATGTTTACACAGATAGCGGTGTAGATATTTCCATGTTCATACAGATAGCGGTGTAGATATTTCCATGTTCATCCAGAAGGCTGTGTAGATATATCCATGTTCATACAGATAGCGGTGTAGCTCTTTCCATGTTCATACAGATAGCGGTGTAGATATTTCCCTGTTCATACAGATAGCGGAGTAGATATTTCCATGTTCATACAGATAGCGGTGTAGCTATTTCCATGTTCATACAGATAGCGGTGTAGATATTTCCATGTTCATCCAGATGGCTGTGTAGATATATCCATGTTCATACAGATGGCGGTGAAGATATTTCCATGTTCATACAGATAGCGGTGTAGATATTTCCATGTTCATCCAGATGGCTGTGTAGATATATCTATGTTCATACAGATGGCGGTGAAGGCATTTCCATGTTCTTACAGATAGCAGTGTAGATATTTCCATGTTCATACAGATAGCGGTGTAGATATTTCCATGTTCATACAGATAGCGGTGTAGAAATTTCCATGTTTATACAGATAGCGGTGAAGATGTATACCTGTTTACACAGATCGCGGTGTAGATATTTCCATGTTCATACAGATAGCGGTGTAGATATTTCCATGTTCATCCAGATGGCTGTGTAGATATATCCATGTTTAAACAGATGGCGTTGAAGATATTTCCATGTTCATACAGATAGCGGTGTAGATATTTCCATCTTCATACAGATAGCGGTTTAGATATTTCCATGTTCATTCAGATAGCGGTGTAGATATTTCCATGTTCATACAGATAGCGGTGTAGTTATTTCCATGTTCATCCATATGGCTGTGTAGATATATCCATGTTCATACAGATGGGGGTGAAGATATTTCCATGTTCATACAGATAGCGGTGTATATATTTCCATGTTCTTACAGATAGTGGTGTAGATATTTCCATGTTCATACAGATAGCGGTGTAGCTATTTCCATGTTCATACAGATAGCGGAGTAGATATTTCCATGTTCATCCAGATGGCTGTGTATATATGTCCATGTTCATACAGATGGCGGTGAAGATATTTCCATGCTCATACAAATAGCGGTGAAGATATGTCCCTGTTCATACAGATAGTGGTGTAGATATTTCCATGTTCATACAGATAGCGGTGTAGATATTTCCATGTTCATCCAGATGGCTGTGTAGATATATCCATGTTCATATAGATAGCGGTGTAGATATTTCCATGTTCATACAGATAGTGCTGTAGATATTTCCATGTTCATACAGATAGCGGTTTAGATATTTCCATGTTCATACAGATAGCGGTGTAGATATTTCCATGTTTACAGATAGCGGTGTAGTTATTTCCATGTTCATCCATATGGCTGTGTAGATATATCCATGTTCATACAGATGGCAGTGAAGGTATTTCTATGTTCATACAGATAGCGGTGTAGATATTTCCATGTTCATATAGATAGCGGTGTAGATATTTCCATGTTCATACAGATAGCGGTGTAGATGTTTCCAAGTTTATACAGGTAGCGGTGTAGATATCTCCATCTTAATACTGATGGCGGTGTAAAGATTTATAAGTTCATACAGATGGTGGTGCAGATATTTCCTTGTTCATACAGATGGCGGTGTAGATATTTCCATGTTGATAGATATACTGGTGTAGTTATTTCCATGTGTAAAGAGATAGCTTTGTAGATATTTCCATGTATATGCAAATAGCTGTGTAGATTTTTCCATTTTCATGCAGATAGCGGTGTAGATATTTCCATGTTCAAACAGATAGCGGTGTAGTTATTTCCATGTTCATACAGACAGCGGTGTAGATATTCCCATGTTTATACAGATAGCGGTGTAGATATTTCCATGTTTATACAGATAGCGGTGTAGATATCCCCATCTTAATACAGATGGCGGTGTAGATATTTATATGTTCATACACATGGCAGTGCAGATATTTCCATGTTCATACAGATGGCGGTGTAGATATGTCCATGTTTATAGAGATAGCGGTGTAGATATTTCCAAGTATAAAGAGACAGCTGTGTAGATATTTCCATGTATATGCAGATAGCTGTATAGATATTTCCATTTTCATGCAGATAGCGGTGTAGATATTTCCATGTTCAAACAGATAGCGGTGCAGATATTTCCATGTTCATACAGATAGCGGTGTAGATATTTCCATGTTTATACACATAGTGGAGAAGATGTATGCATGTTTACACAGATAGCGGTGAAGTTATTTCCATGTTCATACAGATAGCGGTTTAGATATTTCCATGTTCATACAGATAGCGGTGTAGATATTTCCATGTTTACAGATAGCGGTGTAGTTATTTGCATGTGTAAAGAGATAGCTGTGTAGATATTTCCATGTATATTCAGATAGCTGTGTAGATATTTCCATTTTCATGCGGATAGCGGTCTAGATATTTCTAACTTCAAAAAGATAGCGGTGTAGATATTTCCATGTTCATACAGATAGCGCTGTAGAAATTTCCATGTTTATACAGATAGCGGTGAAGATGTATGCCTGTTTACACAGATAGCGGTGTAGATATTTCCATGTTCATACAGATAGCGGTGTAGATATTTCCATGTTCATACAGATAGCGGTTTAGATATTTCCATGTTCATACAGATAGCGGTGTAGATATTTCCATGTTTACAGATAGCGGTGTAGTTATTTCCATGTTCATCCATATGGCTGTGTAGATATATCCATGTTCATACAGATGGCGGTGAAGATATTTCCATGTTCATACAGACAGCGGTGTAGATATTTCCATGTTCATACAGATAGCGGTGTAGGTATTTCCATGTTAATACAGATAGTGCTGTAGATATTTCCATGTTCAAACGGGTAGCGGTGTAGCTATTTCCATGTTCATACAAATAGCGGTGTAGATATTTCCATGTTCGTACAGATTGCGGTGTAGATATTTCCATATTAATACAGATAGCGATGCTTATATTTCCATGTTTATACAGGTAGCGGTGTAGATATTTCCATGTTTATACAGATAGCGGTGTAGATATTTCCAAGTTTATACAGATAGCTGTGTAGATATCTCCATCTTAATACAGATGGCCGTGTAGAGATTTATATGTTCATACAGATGGTGGTGCAGATATTTCCATGTTCATACAGATGGAGGTGTAGATATTTCCATGTTTATAGATATACTGGTGTAGTTATTTCCATGAGTAAAGAGATAGCTTTGTAGACATTTCCATGTATATGCAGATAGCTGTGTAGATATTTCCATTTTCATGCAGATAGCGGTGTAGATATTTCCATGTTCAAACAGATAGCGGTGTAGGTATTTCCATGTTCATACAGATAGCGGTGTAGATATTTCCATGTTTATACAGATAGCAGTGTAGATATTTCCATGTTTATACAGATAGCGGTGTAGATATCTCCATCTTAATACAGATGGCGGTGTAGATATTTCCATGTTTATAGGATAGCGGTGTAGTTATTTCCATGTGAAAAGAGATAGCTTTGTAGATATTTCCATGTATAGGCAGATAGCTGTGTACATATTTCCATGTTCCTACAGATGGCGGTGCTGATATTTCCATGTTTATACAGGTAGCGGTGTAGATATTTCCATGTTTATACATATAGCGGTGTAGATATTTCCACGTTTATAAAGATAGCGGTGTAGATATTTCCGTGTTCATACAGATAGCGGTGTAAATATTTCCATGTTCATACAGATAGTGGTGTAGATATTTCCATGTTCATACAGATAGCGGTGTAGCTATTTCCAAGTTCATACAGATAGCGGTGTAGCTATTTCCATGTTCATACAGATAGCGGTGTAGATATATCCATGTTCATCCAGATGGCTGTGTAGATATATCCATGTTCATACAGATGGCGGTGAAGATATTTCCATGTTCATACAGATAGCGGTGTAGATATTTCCATGTTCATCCAGACTGCTGTGTAGATATATCCGTATTCATACAGATGGCGGTAAAAATATTTCCATGTTTATACAGATAGCGGTGAAGATGTATGCATGTTTACACAGATAGCGGTGTAGATATTTGCATGTTCATACAGATAGTGGTGTAGATATTTCCATGTTCATACAGATAGAGGGGCTGATATTTCCATGTTCATACAGATAGCGGTGCTGATATTTCCATGTTTATACAGGTAGCGTTGTAGATATTTCCATGTTTATACAGATAGCGGTGTAGATATCTCCATGTTAATTCAGATGGCGATGTAGATATTTATGTGTTCATAAAGATGGCCGTGCTGATATTTCCAAGTTCATACAGATGGCGGTGTAGATATGTCCATCTTCATACAGATAGCGGTGTAGTTATTTCCATGTGTAAAGAGATAGCGGTGTAGATATTTCCATGTATATGCAGATAGCAGTGTAGATATCTCCATTTTCATGCAGATAGCGGTTTAGATATTTCCATGTTCAAACAGATAGCGGTGTAGATATTTCCATGTTCATACAGATAGCGGTGTAGATATTTCCATGTTTATACAGATAGCGGTGAAGATGTATGCATGTTTACACACATAGAGGTGTAGATATTTCCATGTTCATACAGATAGCGGTGTAGATATTTCCATGTTCATCCAGATGGCTGTGTAGATATATCCATGTTCATACAGATAGCAGTGTAGATATTTCCATGTTCTTACAGATAGTGCTGTAGATATTTCCATGTTCATGCAGATAGCGGTGTAGCTATTTCCATGTTCATACAGATAGCGGTGTAGATATTTCCATGTTCGTACAGATAGCGGTGTAGATATTTCCATGTTCATACAGATAGCGGTGCTTCTATTTCCATGTTCATACAGGTAACGGTGTAGATATTTCCCTGTTTGTACAGATAGCAGTGTAGATATTTCCATGTTTATACAGATAGCGGTGTAGATATTTCCATGTTTATACAGATAGCGGTGTAGATATCTCCATCTTAATACAGATGGCGGTATAGATATTTATATGTTCATTCAGATGGCGGTGCAGATATTTCCATGTTCATACAGATGGCGGTGTAGATATTTCCATGTTTATAGGATAGCAGTGTAGTTATTTCCATGTGAAAAGAGATAGCTTTGTAGATATTTCCATGTATATGCAGATAGCTGTGTAGATATTTCCATTTTCATGCAGATAGCGGTGTAGATATTTCCATGTTCAAACAGATAGCGGTGTAGATATTTCCGTGTTCATACAGATAGCGGTGTAGATATTTCCATGTTCCTACAGATAGCGGTGCTGATATTTCCATGTTTATACAGGTAGCGGTGTAGATATTTCCATGTTCATACAGATAGTGGTGTAGATATTTCCATGTTCATACAGATAGAGGGGCTGATATTTCCATGTTCATACAGATAGCGGTGCTGATATTTCCAGGTTTAAACAGGTAGCGGTGTAGATATTTCCATGTTTATACTGATAGCGGTGTAGATATTTCCATGTTTATGCAGATAGCGGTGTAGATATTTCCATGTTTATACAGATAGCGGTGTAGATATCTCCATCTTAATACAGATGGCAGTGTAGATATTTATAAGTTCATACTGATGGCGGTGCAGATATTTCCATGTTCATACAGATGGCGGTGTAGATATTTCCATGTTTATAGACATAGCGGTGTAGTTATTTCCATGTGTAAAGAGATAGCTTTGTAGATATTTCCATGTATTTGCAGATAGCTGTGAAGATATTTCCATTTTCATGCAGATAATGGTGTAGATATTTCCATGTTCAAACAGATAGCGATGTAGATATTTCCATGTTCATACAGATAGCGGTGTAGATATTTCCATGTTCATACAGATAGCGGTGTAGTTATTTCCATGTGTAAAGTGTTAGCTGTGTAGATATTTAAATGAATATGCAGATAGCTGTGTAGATATTTCCATTTTCATGCAGATAGCGGTTTAGATATTTCCATGTTCAAACAGATAGCGGTGTAGGCGTTTCCATGTTCATACAGAGGGCGGTGCTGATATTTCCATGTTTATACAGGTAGAGGTGTAGATATTTCCATGTTTATACAGATAGCGGTGTAGTTATTTCCATGTTTATACAGATAGCGGTGTAGTTATTTCCATGTTTATACAGATAGCTTTGTAGATATTTCCATGTTTATACAGATAGCGGTGTAGATATCTCCATCTTAATACAGATGGCGGTGAAGATATTTCCATGTTCATACAGATAGCGGTGTAGATATTTCAATGTTCCTACAGATAGCGGTGTAGATATTTCCATGTTCGTACAGATAGTGGTGTAGATATTCCCATGTTCATACATATAGCGGTGTAGATATTTCCATTTTCATCCAGATGGCTTTGTAGATGTATCCATGTTCGTACAGATGGCGGTGAAGATAATTCCATGTTCATACAGATGGCGGTGTAGATATTTCCGTGTTCATACAGATAGCGGTGCTGATATTTCCATGTTTATACAGGTAACGCTGTAGATGTTTCCATGTTTATGCAGTTAGCGGTGTAGATATTTCCATGTTTATACAGATAGCGGTGTAGATATTTCCATGTTTATACAGATAGAGGTGTAGATATCTCCATCTTAATACAGATGGCGGTGTAGATATTTATATGTTCAAACAGATGGCGGTGTAGATATTTCCATGTTCATACAGATAGTGGTGTAGATATTTCCATGTTCATCCAGATGGCTGTGTAGTTATATCCATGTTCATACAGATGGCGTTGAAGATATTTCCATGTTCATACAGATAGCGGTGTAGATATTTCCATGTTCATACAGATAGCGGTTTAGATATTTCCATGTTCATACAGATAGCGGTGTAGAAATTTCCATGTTTATACAGATAGCGGTGAAGATGTATGCCTGTTTACACAGATCGCGGTGTAGATATTTCCATGTTCATACAGATAGCGGTGTAGATATTTCCATGTTCTTCCAGATGGCTGTGTAGATATATCCATGTTTAAACAGATGGCGTTGAAGGTATTTCCATGTTCATACAGATAGCGGTGTAGATATTTCCATGTTTATACAGATAGTGGTGTAGATATCTCCATCTTAATACAGATGGCAGTGTATATAGTTATATGTTCATACAGATGGCGGTGGAGGTATTTCCATGTTCATACAGATGGCGGTGTAGATATTTCCATGTTTATAGAGATAGCGGTGTAGTTATTTACATGTGTAAAGAAATAGCTGTGTAGATATTTCCATGTATATGCAGATAGCTGTGTAGATATTTCCATATTCATGCAGATAGCTGTGTAGATATTACCATGTTCAAACAGATAGCGGTGTAGGTATTTCCATGTTCATGCAGATAGCGGTGTAGATATATCCATGTTTATACTGATAGCGGTGAAGAGGTATGCATGTTTACACAGATAGCGGTGTAGATATTTCCATGTTCATACAGATAGCGGTGTAGATATTTCCATGTTCATACAGATAGCGGTGTAGATATTTCCATGTTCACACAGATAGCGGTGCTGATATTTCCATGTTTATACAGGTAGCGGTGTAGGTATTTCCATGTTTATACAGATAGCGGTGTAGATATCTCCATCTTAATATAGAAGGCGGTGTAGATATTTATGTGTTCATACAGATGGCGGTGCAGATATTTCCATGTTCATACAGATGGCGGTGTAGATATCTCCATGTTTATAGAGATAGCGGTGTAGTTATTTCCATGTATAAAGAGATAGCTTTGTAGATATTTCCATTTTCATGCAGATAGCGGTGTAGATATTTCCATGTTCAAACAGATAGCGTTGTAGATATTTCCATGTTCATACAGATAGCGGTGCTGATATTTCCGTGTTTATACAGGTAGCGGTTTAGGTATTTCCATGTTTATACAGATAGCGGTGTAGATATTTCCATGTTTATACAGATAGCGGTGTAGATATCTCCATCTTAATATATATGGCGGTGTAGATATTTATATGTTCATACAGATGGAGGTGCAGATATTTCCATGTTCATACAGATAGCGGTGTTGTTATTTCCATGTGTAAAGAGATAGCTGTGTAGATATTTCCATGTATATGCAGATAGCTGTGTAGATATTTCCATTTTCATGCAGATAGCAGTGTAGATATTTCCATGTTCAAACAGATAGCGGTGTAGATATTTCCATGTTCATCCAGATAGCGGTGTAGATATATCCATGTTTATACAGATGGCGGGGAAGATATATGCATGTTTACACAGATAGCGGTCTAGATATTTCCATGTTCATCCAGATGGCTGTGTTGATATATCCACGTTCATACAGATAACGGTGTAGATATTTCCATGTTCATACAGATAATGGTGTAGATATTTCCATTTTCATACAGATAGCGGTGTAGATATTTCCATGTTCATCCAGAAGGCTGTGTAGATATATCCATGTTCATACAGATAGCGGTGTAGCTCTTTCCAAGTTCATACAGATAGCGGTGTAGATATTTCCCTGTTCATACAGATAGCGGAGTAGATATTTCCATGTTCATACAGATAGCGGTGTAGCTATTTCCATGTTCATACAGATAGCTGTGTAGATATTTCCATGTTCATACAGATGGCTGTGTAGACATATCCATGTTCATACAGATGGCGGTGAAGGTAATTCCATGTTCATACAGATAGCGGTGTAGATAATTCCATGTTGATACAGATAGTGGTGAAGATATTTCCATGTTCATACAGATTAAGGGGCTGATATTTCCATGTTCATACTAATAGCGGTGTTGATAATTCCATGTTTATACAGGTAGCGGTGTAGATATTTCCATGTTCATCCAGATGGCTGTGTAGATATATCCATGTTCATACTTATGGCGGTGAAGATATTTCCATGTTCGTACAGATAGCGGTGTAGATATTTCCATGTTCATACAGATATGGGTGTAGATATTTCCATGTTCATACAGATAGCGGTGTAGCTATTTCCATGTTCATGCAGGTAGCGGTGTAGATATTTCCATGTCCATCCGGATTGCTGTGTAGATATATCCATGTTCATACAGATGGCGGTGAAGATATTTCCATGTTCATACAGATAGCGGTGTAGCTATTTCCATGTTCATACAGATAGCTGGGTAGATATTTCCATGTTCATCCAGATGGCTGTGTAGATATATCCATGTTCATACAGATAGCAGTGTAGATATTTCCATGTTCATCCAGATGGCTGTGTAGATATATCCATGTTCATACAGATAGCGGTGTAGATATTTCCAGGTTCACACAGATAGCGGTGTAGATATTTCCATGTTCGTACAGATAGCGGTGTAGATATTTCCATGTTCATACAGATAGCGGTGCTTATATTTCCATGTTCATACAGGTAGCGGTGTAGATATTTCCCCGTTTATACAGATAGCAGTGTAGATATTTCCATGTTCATACAGATAGCGGTGCAGATATTTCCATGTTCATGCAGATAGAGGGGCTGATATTTCCATGTTCATACAGATAGTGGTGCTGATATTTCCATGTTTGTACAGATAGCAGTGTAGATATTTCCAAGTTCATACAGATAGTGGTGTAGATATTTCCATGTTCATACAGATAGCGGTGTAGCTATTTCCATGTTTATACAGGTAGCGGTGTAGATATTTCCATGTTTATACAGATAACGGTGTAGATATCTCCATCTTAATACAGATGGCGGTGTAGATATTTATATGTTCATACAGATGGCGGTGCAGATATTTCCAAGTTCATACAGATGGCGGTGTAGATATTTTCATGTTTATAGAGATAGCGGTGTAGTTATTTCCATGTGTAAAGGGATAGCTTTGTAGATATTTCCATGTATATGCAGATAGCTGTGTAGATATTTCCATTTTCATGCAGATAGCGGTGCAGATATTTCCATGTTCAAACAGATAGCGGTGTAGATATTTCCATGTTCATACAGATAGTGGTGTAGATATTTCCATGTTTATACAGATAGCGGTGAAGATATATGCATGTTTACACAGACAGCAGTGTAGGTATTTCCATGTTCATACAGATAGCGGTGTAGATATTTCCATGTTCATCCAGATGGCTGTGTAGATATATCCATGTTCATGCAGATGGCGGTGAAGATATTTCCATGTTCGTACAGATAGTGGTGTAGATATTTCCATGTTCATACAGATATTGGTGTAGATATTTCCATGTTCATACAGATAGCGGTGTTGCTATTTCCATGTTCATGCACATAGCGGTGTAGATATTTCCATGTTCATCCAGATGTCTGTGTAGATATATCCATGTTCATACAGATGGCGGTGAAGATATTTCCAGGTTCATACAAATAGCGGTGTAAATATTTCCATGTTCATTCAGGTAGTGGTGTAGATATTTCCATGTTCATACAGATAGCGGTGTAGCTATTTCCATGTTCATACAGATAGCGGTGTAGATATTTCCATCTTCATCCAGATGGCTTTGTAGACATATAAATGTACATACAGTTGGCGGTGAAGATAATTCCATGTTCATACAGATAGCGGTGTAGATATTTCCATGTTCATGCAGATAGTGGTGTAGATATTTCCATGTTCATACAGATAGAGGGGCTGATATTTCCATGTTCATACAGATAGCGGTGCTGATATTTCCATGTTTATACAGGTAGCGTTGTAGTTATTTCCATGTTTATACAGATAGCGGTGTAGATATCTCCATCTTAATTCAGATGGCGATGTAGATATATATATGTTCATAAAGATGGCCGTGCAGATATTTCCATGTTCATACAGGTGGCGGTGTAGATATTTCCCCGTTTATACAGATAGCAGTGTAGATATTTCCATGTTCATACAGATAGCGGTGCAGATATTTCCATGTTCATGCAGATAGAGGGGCTGATATTTCCATGTTCATACAGATAGTGGTGCTGATATTTCCATGTTTGTACAGATAGCAGTGTAGATATTTCCAAGTTCATACAGATAGTGGTGTAGATATTTCCATGTTCATACAGATAGCGGTGTAGCTATTTCCATGTTTATACAGGTAGCGGTGTAGATATTTCCATGTTTATACAGATAACGGTGTAGATATCTCCATCTTAATACAGATGGCGGTGTAGATATTTATATGTTCATACAGATGGCGGTGCAGATATTTCCAAGTTCATACAGATGGCGGTGTAGATATTTTCATGTTTATAGAGATAGCGGTGTAGTTATTTCCATGTGTAAAGGGATAGCTTTGTAGATATTTCCATGTATATGCAGATAGCTGTGTAGATATTTCCATTTTCATGCAGATAGCGGTGCAGATATTTCCATGTTCAAACAGATAGCGGTGTAGATATTTCCATGTTCATACAGATAGTGGTGTAGATATTTCCATGTTTATACAGATAGCGGTGAAGATATATGCATGTTTACACAGACAGCAGTGTAGGTATTTCCATGTTCATACAGATAGCGGTGTAGATATTTCCATGTTCATCCAGATGGCTGTGTAGATATATCCATGTTCATGCAGATGGCGGTGAAGATATTTCCATGTTCGTACAGATAGTGGTGTAGATATTTCCATGTTCATACAGATATTGGTGTAGATATTTCCATGTTCATACAGATAGCGGTGTTGCTATTTCCATGTTCATGCACATAGCGGTGTAGATATTTCCATGTTCATCCAGATGTCTGTGTAGATATATCCATGTTCATACAGATGGCGGTGAAGATATTTCCAGGTTCATACAAATAGCGGTGTAAATATTTCCATGTTCATTCAGGTAGTGGTGTAGATATTTCCATGTTCATACAGATAGCGGTGTAGCTATTTCCATGTTCATACAGATAGCGGTGTAGATATTTCCATCTTCATCCAGATGGCTTTGTAGACATATAAATGTACATACAGTTGGCGGTGAAGATAATTCCATGTTCATACAGATAGCGGTGTAGATATTTCCATGTTCATGCAGATAGTGGTGTAGATATTTCCATGTTCATACAGATAGAGGGGCTGATATTTCCATGTTCATACAGATAGCGGTGCTGATATTTCCATGTTTATACAGGTAGCGTTGTAGTTATTTCCATGTTTATACAGATAGCGGTGTAGATATCTCCATCTTAATTCAGATGGCGATGTAGATATATATATGTTCATAAAGATGGCCGTGCAGATATTTCCATGTTCATACAGGTGGCGGTGTAGATAGATACTTGTTCATACAGATATTGGTGTAGTTATTTCCATGTGTAAAGAGATAGCGGTGTAGATATTTCCATGTATATGCAGATAGCAGTGTAGATATTTCCATTTTCATGCAGATAGCGGTTTAGATATTTCCATGTTCAAACAGATAGCGGTGTAGATATTTCCATGTTCATACAGATAGCGGTGTAGATATTTCCATGTTCATACAGATAGCGGTGTAGATATTTCCAAGTTTATACAGATAGCGGTGAAGATGTATGCATGTTTACACAGATAGCGGTGTAGATATTTCCATGTTCATACAGATAGCGGTGTAGATATTTCCATGTTCATCCAGATTGCTGTGAAGATATATCCATGTTCATACAGATAGCGGTGTAGATATTTCCATGTTCATACAGATAGTGCTGTAGATATTTCCATGTTCATGCAGATAGCGGTGTAGCTATTTCCATGTTCATACAGATAGCGGTGTAGATATTTCCATGTTCGTACAGATAGCGGTGTAGATATTTCCATGTTCATACAGATAGCGGTGCTTATATTTCCATGTTCATACAGGTAACGGTGTAGATATTTCCCTGTTTATACAGATAGCAGTGTAGATATTTCCATGTTTATACAGATAGCGGTGTAGATATTTCCAAGTTTATACAGATAGCGGTGTAGATATCTCCATCTTAATACAGATGGCGGTGTAGATATTTATATGTTCATACAGATGGCGGTGCAGATATTTCCATGTTCATACAGATGGAGGTGTAGATATTTCCATGTTTATAGAGATAGCGGTGTAGTTATTTCCATGTGTAAAGGGATAGCTTTGTAGATATTTCCATGTACATGCTGATTGCAGTGTAGATAATTCCATTTTCATGCAGATAGCGGTGTAGATATTTCCATGTTCATCCTGATGGCTGTTTAGACATATCCATGTTCATACAGATGGCGGTGAATATAATTCCATGCTCATACAGATAGCGGTGTAGATATTTCCATGTTCAAACAGATAGTGGTGTAGATATTTCCATGTTCATACAGATAGAGGGGCTGATATTTCCATGTTCATACAGATAGCGGTGCTGATACTTCCATGTTTATACAGGTAGCGTTGTAGATATTTCCATGTTTATACAGATAGCGGTGTAGATATCGCCATCTTAATACAGATGGCGATGTAGATATTTATATGTTCATACAGATGGCCGTGCGGATATTTCCATGTTCATACAGATGGCGGTGTAGATATATCCATGTTCATACAGATAGCGGTGTAGTTATTTCCATGTGTAAAGAGATAGCGGTGTAGATATTTCCATATATATGCAGATAGCTGTGTAGATATTTCCATTTTCAAGCAGAAAAAGCGGTTTAGATATTTCCATGTTCAAACAGATAGCGGTGTAGATATTTCCATGTTCATACAGATAGCGGTGTAGATATTTCCATGTTTATACAGATAGCGGTGAAGATGTATGCATGTTTACACAGATAGCGGTGTAGATATTTCCATGTTCATACAGATAGCGGTGTAGATATTTAAATGTTCATCCTGATGGCTGTGTAGATATATCCATGTTCATACAGATAGCGGTGTAGATATTTCCATGTTCATGCAGATAACGGTGTAGATATTTCCATGTTCATCCATATGGTTGTGTAGATATATCCATGTTCATACAGATGGCGGTGAAGATATTTCCATGTTCATACAGATAGCAGTGTAGATATTTCCATGTTCGTACAGATAGTGGTGTAGATATTTCCATGTTCATCCAGATGGCTGTGTAGTTATTTCCATGTTCATACAGATGGCGGTGAAGATATTTCCATGTTCATACAGATAGCGGTGTAGATATTTCCATGTTCATACAGATAGCGGTGTAGATATTTCCATCTTCATACAGATAGCGGTGCTGATATTTCCATGTTTATACAGCTAACGGTGTGCATATTTCCATGTTTATACTGATTGCGGTGTATATATTTCCATGTTTATACAGATAGCGGTGTAGATATTTCCATGTTTATACAGATAGCGGTGTAGGTATCTCCATCTTAATACTGATAGCGGTGTAGATATTTATAAGTTCATACAGATGGCGGTGCAGATATTTCCATGTTCATACAGATGGCGGTGTAGATATCTCCATGTTTATAGAGAGAGCGGTGTAGTTATTTCCATGTATAAAGAGATAGCTTTGTAGATATTTCCATTTTCATGCAGATAGCGGTGTAGATGTTTCCATGTTCAAACTGATAGCGTTGTAGATATTTCCATGTTCATACAGATAGCGGTGCTGATATTTCCGTGTTTATACAGGTAGCGGTGTAGGTATTTCCATGTTTATACAGATAGCGGTGTAGATATTTCCATGTTTATACAGATAGCGGTGTAGATATTTCCATGTTTATACAGATAGCGGTGTAGATATCTCCATCTTAATATAGATGGCGGTGTAGATATTTATATGTTCATACAGATGGCGGTTTAGATATTTCCATGTTCATACAGATGGAGGTGTAGATATTTCCATGTTTATAGAGATAGCGGTGTAGTTATTTCCATGTGTAAAGGGATAGCTTTGTAGATATTTCCATGTACATGCTGATTGCAGTGTAGATAATTCCATTTTCATGCAGATAGCGGTGTAGATATTTCCATGTTCATCCTGATGGCTGTTTAGACATATCCATGTTCATACAGATGGCGGTGAATATAATTCCATGCTCATACAGATAGCGGTGTAGATATTTCCATGTTCAAACAGATAGTGGTGTAGATATTTCCATGTTCATACAGATAGAGGGGCTGATATTTCCATGTTCATACAGATAGCGGTGCTGATACTTCCATGTTTATACAGGTAGCGTTGTAGATATTTCCATGTTTATACAGATAGCGGTGTAGATATCGCCATCTTAATACAGATGGCGATGTAGATATTTATATGTTCATACAGATGGCCGTGCGGATATTTCCATGTTCATACAGATGGCGGTGTAGATATATCCATGTTCATACAGATAGCGGTGTAGTTATTTCCATGTGTAAAGAGATAGCGGTGTAGATATTTCCATATATATGCAGATAGCTGTGTAGATATTTCCATTTTCAAGCAGAAAAAGCGGTTTAGATATTTCCATGTTCAAACAGATAGCGGTGTAGATATTTCCATGTTCATACAGATAGCGGTGTAGATATTTCCATGTTTATACAGATAGCGGTGAAGATGTATGCATGTTTACACAGATAGCGGTGTAGATATTTCCATGTTCATACAGATAGCGGTGTAGATATTTAAATGTTCATCCTGATGGCTGTGTAGATATATCCATGTTCATACAGATAGCGGTGTAGATATTTCCATGTTCATGCAGATAACGGTGTAGATATTTCCATGTTCATCCATATGGTTGTGTAGATATATCCATGTTCATACAGATGGCGGTGAAGATATTTCCATGTTCATACAGATAGCAGTGTAGATATTTCCATGTTCGTACAGATAGTGGTGTAGATATTTCCATGTTCATCCAGATGGCTGTGTAGTTATTTCCATGTTCATACAGATGGCGGTGAAGATATTTCCATGTTCATACAGATAGCGGTGTAGATATTTCCATGTTCATACAGATAGCGGTGTAGATATTTCCATCTTCATACAGATAGCGGTGCTGATATTTCCATGTTTATACAGCTAACGGTGTGCATATTTCCATATTTATACTGATTGCGGTGTATATATTTCCATGTTTATACAGATAGCGGTGTAGATATTTCCATGTTTATACAGATAGCGGTGTAGGTATCTCCATCTTAATACTGATAGCGGTGTAGATATTTATAAGTTCATACAGATGGCGGTGCAGATATTTCCATGTTCATACAGATGGCGGTGTAGATATCTCCATGTTTATAGAGAGAGCGGTGTAGTTATTTCCATGTATAAAGAGATAGCTTTGTAGATATTTCCATTTTCATGCAGATAGCGGTGTAGATGTTTCCATGTTCAAACTGATAGCGTTGTAGATATTTCCATGTTCATACAGATAGCGGTGCTGATATTTCCGTGTTTATACAGGTAGCGGTGTAGGTATTTCCATGTTTATACAGATAGCGGTGTAGATATTTCCATGTTTATACAGATAGCGGTGTAGATATTTCCATGTTTATACAGATAGCGGTGTAGATATCTCCATCTTAATATAGATGGCGGTGTAGATATTTATATGTTCATACAGATGGCGGTGCAGATATTTCCATGTTCATACAGATGGCGGTGTTGATATTTCCATGTTCATACAGATGGCGGTGTTGTTATTTCCATGTGTAAAGAGATAGCTGTGTAGATAATTCCATGTATATGCAGATAGCTGTGTAGATATTTCCATTTTCATGCAGATAGCGGTGTAGATATTTCCATGTTCAAACAGATAGCGGTGTAGATATTTCCATGTTCATACAGATAGCGGTGTAGATATTTCCATGTTTATACAGATAGCGGGGAAGATATATGCATGTATACAAAGATAGCGGTCTAGATATTTCCATGTTCATCCAGATGGCTGTGTTGATATATCCATGTTCATACAGATAACGGTGTAGATATTTCCATATTCATACAGATAATGGTGTAGATATTTCCATGTTCATACAGATAGCGGTGTAGCTATTTCCATGTTCATGCAGATAGCGGTGTAGATTTTTCCATGTTCATCCAGATGGCTGTGTAGATATATGCATGATCATACAGATGGCGGTGAAGGTATTTCCATGTTCATACAGATAGCGGTGTAGATATTTCCATGTTCATGCAGATAGCGGTGTAGATATTTCCATGTTCATACAGATATCGGTGCTTATATTTCCATGTTTATACAGGTAGCGGTGTAGATATTTCCATGTTTATACAGATAGCGGTGTAGATATTTCCATGTTTATACAGATAGCGGTGTAGATATTTCCAAGTTCATACAGATAGCAGTGTAGCTATTTCCATGTTCATACAGATAGCGGCGTAGATATTTCCATGTTCATACAGATGGCTGTGTAGGCATATCCATGTTCATACAGATGGCGGTGAAGGTAATTCCATGTTGATACAGATAGCGGTGTAGATAATTCCATGTTCATACAGATAGTGGTGTAGATATTTCCATGTTCATACAGATTGAGGGGCTGATATTTCCATGTTCATACAAATAGCGGGGTTGATAATTCCATGTTTATACAGTTAGCGGTGTAGATATTTCCATGTTCATCCAGATGGCTGTGTAGATATATCCATGTTCATACGGATGGCGGTGAAGATATTTCCATGTTCGTACAGATAGCGGTGTAGATATTTCCATGTTCATACAGATATGGGTGTAGATATTTCCATGTTCATACAGATAGCGGTGTAGCTATTTCCATGTTCATGCAGGTAGCGGTGTAGATATTTCCATGTTCATCCGGATTGCTGTGTAGTTATATCCATGTTCATACAGATGGCGGTGAAGATATTTCCATGTTCATACAGATATTGGTGTAGATATTTCCATCTTCATACAGATAGCTGTGCAGCTATTTCCATGTTCATACAGATAGTGGGGTAGATATTTCCATGTTCATCCAGATGGCTGTGTAGATATATCCATGTTCATACAGATAGCGGTGTAGATATTTCCAGGTTCACACAGATAGCGGTGTAGATATTTCCATGTTCGTACAGATAGCGATGTAGATATTTCCATGTTCATACAGATAGCGGTGCTTATATTTCCATGTTCGTACAGGTAGCGGTGTAGATATTTCCCCGTTTATACAGATAGCAGTGTAGATATTTCCATGTTTATACAGATAGCGGTGTAGATATTTCCAAGTTTATACAGATAACGGTGTAGATATCTCCATCTTAATACAGATGGCGGTGTAGATATTTATATGTTCATACAGATGGCGGTGCAGATATTTCCAAGTTCATACAGATGGCGGTGTAGATATTTCCATGTTTATAGAGATAGCGGTGCACTTATTTCCATGTGTAAAGGGATAGCTTTGTAGATATTTCCATGTATATGCAGATAGCTGTGTAGATGTTTCCATTTTCATGCAGATAGCGGTGCAGATATTTCCATGTTTATACAGATAGCGATGAAGATATATGCATGTTTACACAGGTAGCGGTGTAGGTATTTCCATGTTTATACAGATAGCGGTGTAGAAATTTCCATGTTTATACAGATAGCGGTGTAGATATTTCCATGTTTATACAGATAGCGGTGAAGATGTATGCATGTTTACACAGATAGAGGTGTAGCTATTTCCATGTTCATACAGATAGCGGTGTAGATATTTCCATGTTCATCCAGATGGCTGTGTAGATATATCCATGTTCATACAGATAGCGGTGTAGATATTTCCATGTTCTTACAGATAGTGCTGTAGATATTTCCATGTTCATGCAGATAGCGGTGTAGCTATTTCCATGTTCATACAGATAGCGGTGTAGATATTTCCATGTTCGTACAGATAGCGGTGTAGATATTTCCATGTTCATACAGATAGCGGTGCTTATATTTCCATGTTCATACAGGTAACGGTGTAGATATTTCCCTGTTTATACAGATAGCAGTGTAGATATTTCCATGTTTATACAGATAGCGGTGTAGATATTTTCAAGTTTATACAGATAGCGGTGTAGATATCTCCAACTTAATACAGTTGGCGGTGTAGATATTTATATGTTCATACGGATGGCGGTTTAGATATTTCCATGTTCATACAGATAGCGGTGTAGATATCTCCATCTTAATACAGATGGCGGTGTAGAGATTTATGTGTTCATACACATGGCGGTGCAGATATTTCCATGTTTATACAGATGGCGGTGTAGATATTTCCATGTTCATAGAGATAGCGGTGTAGTTATTTCCATGTGTAAAGAGATAGCTGTGCAGATATTTCCATGTATATGCAGATAGCTGTGTAGATATTTCCATTTTTATGCAGATAGCTTTGTAGATATTTCCATTTTTATGCAGATAGCGGTGGAGATATTTCCATGTTCAAACAGGTAGCGGTGCAGATATTTCCATGTTCATACAGATAGCGGTGTAGATATTTCCATGTTTATACAGATAGCGGAGAAGATGTATGCATGTTTACACAGATAGCGGTGAAGTTATTTCCATGTTCATACAGATAGCGGTGTAGATATTTCCATGTTCACCCAGATGGCTGTGTAGTTATTTCCATGTTCATACACATGGCGGTGAATATATTTCCATGTTCATACAGATAGCGGTGTAGATATTTCCATGTTCATAAAGATAGCGGTGTAGATATTTCCATGTTCATACAGATAGCGGTGCTGATATTTCCATGTTCATCCAGATGGCTGTGTAGATATATCCATGTTCGTACAGATGGCGGTGAAGATATTTCCATGTTCATACTGATGGCGGTGTGGATATTACCGTGTTCATACAGATAGCAGTGATGATATTTCCATGTTTATAAAGGTAGCGGTGTAGATATTTCCATGTTTATACAGATAGCGGTGTAGATATTTCCATGTTTATAGAGATAGCGTTGTGGATATTTCCATGTTTATACAGATAGAGGTGTAGATATCTCCATCTTAATACAGATGGCGGTGTAGATATTTATATGTTCATACAGATGGCGGTGCAGATATTTCCATGCTCATACAGATGGCGGTGTAGATATTACCATGTTCATACAGATAGCGGTGTAGTTATTTCTATGTGTAAAGAGATATCTGTGTAGATATTTCCATGTATATGCAGATAGCTGTGTATATATTTCCATTTTCATGCAGATAGCGGTGTAGATATTTCCATGTTCAAACAGATATTGGTTTAGATATTTCCAGGTTCATACAGATAGCGGTGTAGATATTTCCATGTTTATACAGATAGCGGTGAAGACGTGTGCCTGTTTACACAGATAGAGGTGTAGATATTTTCATGTTTATCCAGATGGCTGTGTAGATATATCCATGTTCATACAGATAGCGGTGTAGATATCTCCATGTTCATACAGACAGTGGTGTAGATATTTCCATGTTCATACAGATAGCGGTGTAGCTATTTCCAAGTCCATGCAGATAGCGGTGTAGATATTTCCATGTTCATCCAGATGGTTGTGTGGATATATCCATCTTCAAGCAGATGGCGGTGAAGATATTTCCATGTTCATAAAGATAGCAGTGTAGATATTTCCATGTTCATACAGATAGTGGTGTAGATAATTCATGTTCATACAGATAGTGGTGTAGTTATTTCCATGTGTAAAGAGATAGCTGAGTAGATATTTCCATGTATATTCAGATAGCTGTGTAGATATTTCCATTTTCATGCAGATAGCGGTGAAGATAATTCTAAGTTCAAAAAGATAGCAGTGTAGATATTTCCAAGTTCATACAGATAGCGGTGTAGAAATTTCCATGTTTATACAGATAGCGGTGAAGATGTATGCCTGTTTACACAGATAGTGGTGTAGATATTTCCATGTTCATACATATAGCGGTGTAGATATTTCCATGTTCATCCAGATGGCTGTGTAGATATATCCATGTTCATACGGATGGCGTTGAAGATATTTCCATGTTCATACAGATAGCGGTATAGATATTTCCATGTTTACAGATAGCGGTGTAGTTATTTCCATGTTCATCCATATGGCTGTGTAGATATGTCCATCTTCATACAGATGGCGGTGAAGGTATTTCCATGTTCATACAGATAGCGCTGTAGATATTTCCATGTTCATATAGATAGCGGTGTAGATATTCCCATGTTTATACAGATAGCGGTGTAGATATTTCCATGTTGATACGGATAGCGGTGTAGATATCTCCATCTTAATACAGATGGCGGTGTAAAGATTTATATATTCATACACATGGCAGTGCAGATATTTCCATGTTCATACAGATGGCGGTGTAGATATGTCCATGTTTATAGAGATAGCGGTGTAGTTATTTCCAAGTATAAAGAGACAGCTGTGTAGATATTTCCATGTATATGCAGATAGCTGTGTAGATATTTCCATTTTCATGCAGATAGCGGTGTAGATATTTCCATGTTCAAACAGATAGCGGTGCAGATATTTCCATGTTCATACAGATAGCGGTGTAGATATTTCCATGTTCATACAGATAGCGGAGAAGATGTAAGCATGTTTACACAGATAGCAGTGAAGATATTTCCTTGTTCATACAGATAGCGGTGTAGATATTTCCATGTTCATCCAGATGGCTGTGTAGTTATTTCCATGTTCATACACATGGCGGTGAAGATATTTCCATGTTCATACAGATAGCGGTGTAGATATTTCCATGTTCATACAGATAGCGGTGCTGATATTTCCATGTTCATCCAGATGGCTGTGTAGATATATCCATGTTCGTACAGATGGCGGTGAAGATATTTCCATGTTCATACAGATGGCGGTGTAGATATTTCCGTGTTCATACAGATACCAGTGATGAGATTTCCATGTTTATACAGGTAGCGGTGTATATATTTCCATGTTTATGCAGATAGCGGTGTAGATATTTCCATGTTTATACAGATAGCGCTGTAGATATTTCCATGTTTATATAGATAGAGGGGTATATATCTCCATCTTAATACAGATGGCGGTGTAGATATTTATATGTTCATACAGATGGCGGTGCAGATATTTCCATGTTCATACAGATGGCGGTGTAGATATTACCATTTTCATAGAGATAGCAGTGTAGTTATTTCCATGTGTAAAGAGATAGCTGTGTAGATATTTCCAAGTATATGCAGATAGCTGTGTAGATATTTCCATTTTCATGCAGATATCGGTGTAGATATTTCCATGTTCATACAGATAGCGGTGTAGATTTTTCCATGTTTATACAGATAGCGGTGAAGATGTATGCATATTTACACAGAGAGCGGTGTAGATATTTCCATGTTCATCCAGATGGCTGTGTAGATATATCCATGTTCATACAGATAGTGGTGTAGCTATTTCCATGTTCATGCAGATAGTGGTGTAGATATTTCCATGTTCATACAGATAGCGGTGTAGATATTTCCATGTTCATACAGATAGCGGTGTAGCTATTTCCATGTTCATATAGATTGTGGTGTAGATATTTCCATGTTCATCCAGATGGCTGTGTAGATATATCCATGTTCATACAGATGGCGGTGAAGGTATTTCCATGTTCATACAGATAGAGGTGTATATATTTCCATGTTCTTACAGATAGTGGTGTAGATATTTCCATGTTCATACAGATAGCGGTGTAGCTATTTCCATGTTCAAACAGATAGCGGTGTAGATATTTCCATGTTCATCTATATGGCTGTGTAGATATATCCAAGTTCATACAGATGGCGGTGAAGATATTTCCATGTTCATACGGATAGCGGTGTAGATATTTCCATGTTCATACAGATAGCGGTGTAGTTATTTCCGTGTGTAAAGAGATAGCTGTGTAGATATTTCCATGTATATGCAGATAGCTCTGTAGATATTTCCATTTTCATGCAGATAGTGGTGTAGATATTTCCATGTTTATATAGATTGCGGTGAAGATGTGTGCATATTTACACAGATAGCGGTGTAGATATTTCCAAGTTCATACTGATAGCGGTGTAGGTATTTCCATGTTCATCCAGATGGCTGTGTAGATATGTCCATGTTCATACAGATAGCGTTGTAGATATTTCCATGTTCATACAGGTAGTGGTGTAGATATTTCCATGTTCATACAGATAGCGTTGTAGATATTTCCATGTTCATGCTGATAGCAGTGTAGATATTTCCAAGTTCGTACAGATAGCGGTGTAGATATTACCATGTTCATACATATAGCGGTGTAGATATTTCCATTTTCATCCAGATGGCTGTGTAGATATATCCATGTTCGTACAGATGGCGGTGAAGATATTTCCATGTTCATACAGATGGCGGTGTAGATATTTCCATGTTCATACAGATAGCGGTGCTGATATTTCCATGTTTATACAGGTAGCGGTGTAGATATTTCCATGTTTATACAGATAGCGGTGTACATATTTCCATGTTTATACAGATAGCGGAGTAGATATTTCCATGTTTATATAGATAGAGGTGTAGATATCTCCATCTTAATACAGATGGCAGTGTAGATATTTATATGTTCATACAGATGGCGGTGCAGACATTTCCATGTTCATACAGATGGCGGTGTAGATATTACCATGTTCATACAGATAGCGGTGTTGTTATTTCCATGTGTAAAGAGATATCTGTGTAGATATTTCCATGTATATGCAGATAGCTGTATAGATATTTCCATTTTCATGCAGACAGCGTTGTAGATATTTCCATGTTCAAACAGATATCGGTGTAGATATTTCCATGTTCATACAGATAGCGGTGTAGATATTTCCATGTTTATACAGATAGCGGTGAAGATGTATGCATGTTTACACAGATAGCGGTATAGATATTTCCATGTTCATCCAGATGGCTGTGTAGATATATCCATGTTAATACAGATAGCGGAGTAGATATTTCCATGTTCATACAGATAGTGGTGTAGATGTTTCCATGTTCATACAGATAGCGGTGTAGCTATTTCCATGTCCATGCAGATAGCGGTGTAGATATTTCCATGTTCATCCAGATGGCTGTGTAGATATATCCATCTTCATACAGATGGCGGTGAAGATATTTCCATGTTCATACAGATAGCAGTGTAGATATTTCTATGTTCATACAGATAGCGGTGTAGATAATTCCATGTTCATACAGATAGCGGTGTAGTTATTTCCATGTGTAAAGAGATAGCTGTTTAGATATTTCCATGTATAATCAGATAGCTGTGTAGATATTTCCATTTTCATGCAGATAGCGGTGTAGATATTTCTAAGTTCAAAAAGATAGCGGTGTAGATATTTCCATGTTCATACAGATAGCGGTGTAAAAATATCCATGTTTATACAGATAGCGGTGAAGATGTATGCCTGTTTACACCGTAAGCCGTGTAGATATTTCCATGTTCATATAGATAGCAGTGTAGATATTTCCATGTTCATCCAGATGGCTGTGTAGTTATATCCATGTTCATACAGATGGCGTTGAAGATATTTCCATGTTCATACAGATAGCGGTGTAGATATTTCCATGTTCATACAGATAGCGGTTTAGATATTTCCATGTTCATACAGATAGCGGGGTAGAAATTTCCATGTTTATACAGATAGAGGTGAAGATGTATGCCTGTTTACACAGATCGCGGTGTAGATATTTCCATGTTCATACAGATAGCGGTGTAGATATTTCCATGTTCTTCCAGATGGCTGTGTAGATATATCCATGTTTAAACAGATGGCGTTGAAGATATTTCCATGTTCATACAGATAGCGGTGTAGATATTTCCATGTTTATACAGATAGCGGTGTAGATATCTCCATCTTAATACAGATGGCGGTGTATATAGTTATATGTTCATACAGATGGCGGTGGAGGTATTTCCATGTTTATACAGATAGCGGTGTAGATATTTCCATGTTCATACAGATAGCGGTGTAGATATTTCCATGTTTATACAGATAGCGGTGTAGATATCTCCATCTTCATACAGATGGCGGTGTAGATATTTCCATGTTCATACAGATAGCGGTGTAGATATCTCCATCTTCATACAGATGGCGGTGTAGATATTTCCATGTTTATACAGATAGCGGTGTAGATATCTCCATCTTAATACAGATGGCGGTGTAGATAGTTATATGTTCATACAGATGGCGGTGGAGATATTTCCATGTTCATACAGATGGCGGTGTAGATATTTCCATGTTTATAGAGATAGCGGTGTAGTTATTTACATGTGTAAAGAAATAGCTGTGTAGATATTTCCATGTATATGCAGATAGCTGTGTAGATATTTCCATATTCATGCAGATAGCTGTGTAGATATTACCATGTTCAAACAGATAGCGGTGTAGGTATTTCCATGTTCATGCAGATAGCGGTGTAGATATATCCATGTTTATACTGATAGCGGTGAAGAGGTATGCATGTTTACACAGATAGCGGTGTAGATATTTCCATGTTCATACAGATAGCGGTGTAGATATTTCCATGTTCATCCAGAAGGCTGTGTTGATATATCCATGTTCATACAGATAGCTGTGTAGCTATTTCCATGTTCATACAGATAGCGGTGTAGATATTTCCATGTTCATACAGATAGTGGAGTAGATATTTCCATGTTCATACAGATAGCGGTGTAGCTATTTCCATGTTCATACAGATAGCGGTGTAGATATTTCCATGTTCATACAGATAGTGGAGTAGATATTTCCATGTTCATACAGATAGGGGTGTAGATATTTCCATGTTCATACAGATAGTGGAGTAGATATTTCCATGTTCATACAGATAGCGGTGTAGATATTTCCATGTTCATCCAGATGGCTGTGTAGATATATCCATGTTCATACAGATGGCGGTGAAGATATTTCCATGTTCATATGGATAGCGGTGTAGATATTTCCATGTTCATCCAGATGGCTGTGTAGATATATCCATGTTCATACAGATGGCGGTGAAGGTATTTCCATGTTCTTACAGATAGCAGTGTAGATATTTCCATGTTCATACAGATAGTGGTGTAGATTATTCCATGTTCATACAGATAGCGGTGTAGTTATTTCCATGTGTAAAGAGATAGCTGTGTAGATATTTCCATGTATATTCAGATAGCTGTGTAGATATTTCCATTTTCATGAAGATAGCGGTGTGGATATTTCTAAGTTCAAAAAGATAGCGGTGTAGATATTTCCATGTTCATACAGATAGCGGTGTAGAAATTTCCATGTTTATACAGATAACGGTGAAGATGTATGCCTGTTTACACAGATCACGGTGTAGATATTTCCATGTTCATACAGATAGCGGTGTAGATATTTCCATGTTCATCCAGATGGCTGTGTAGGTATATCCATGTTTATACAGATGGTGTTGAAGATATTTCCATGTTCATACAGATAGTGGTGTAGATATTTCCATGTTCTTACAGATAGCGGTTTAGATATTTCCATGTTCATTCAGATAGAGGTGTAGTTATTTGAATGTTCATACAGATAGCGGTGTAGTTATTTCCATGTTCATCCATATGGCTGTGTAGATATATCCATGTTCGTACAGATGGGGGTGAAGATATTTCCATGTTCATACAGATAGCGGTGTATATATTTCCATGTTCTTACAGATAGTGGTGTAGATATTTCCATGTTCATACAGATAGCGGTGTAGCTATTTCCATGTTCATACAGATAGCGGTGTAGATATTTCCATGTTCATACAGATAGCGGTTTAGATATTTCCATGTTCATACAGATAGCGGTGTAGAAATTTCCATGTTTATACAGATAGCGGTGAAGATGTATGCCTGTTTACACAGATCGCGGTGTAGATATTTCCATGTTCATACAGATAGCGGTGTAGATATTTCCATGTTCATCCAGATGGCTGTGTAGATATATCCATGTTTAAACAGATGGCGTTGAAGATATTTCCATGTTCATACAGATAGCGGTGTAGATATTTCCATGTTTATACAGATAGCGGTGTAGATATCTCCATCTTAATACAGATGGCGGTGTAGATAGTTATATGTTCATACAGATGGCGGTGGAGATATTTCCATGTTCATACAGATGGCGGTGTAGATATTTCCATGTTTATAGAGATAGCGGTGTAGTTATTTACATGTGTAAAGAAATAGCTGTGTAGATATTTCCATGTATATGCAGATAGCTGTGTAGATATTTCCATTTTCATGCAGATAGCGGTGTAGATATTACCATGTTCAAACCGATAGCGGTGTAGGTATTTCCATGTTCATGCAGATAGCGGTGTAGATATATCCATGTTTATACTGATAGCGGTGAAGAGGTATGCATGTTTACACAGATAGCGGTGTAGATATTTCCATGTTCATACAGATAGCGGTGTAGATATTTCCATGTTCATCCAGAAGGCTGTGTAGATATATCCATGTTCATACAGATAGCAGTGTAGCTATTTCCATGTTCATACAGATAGCGGTGTAGGTATTTCCATGTTCATACAGATAGTGGAGTAGATATTTCCATGTTCATACAGATAGCGGTGTAGTTATTTCCATGTGTAAAGAGATAGCTGTGTAGATATTTCCATGTATATTCAGATAGCTGTGTAGATATTTCCATTTTCATGCAGATAGCGGTGTGGATATTTCTAAGTTCAAAAAGATAGCGGTGTAGATATTTCCATGTTCATACAGATAGCGGTGTAGAAATTTCCATGTTTATACAGATAGCCGTGAAGATGTATGCATGTTTACACAGATCACGGTGTAGATATTTCCATGTTCATACAGATAGCGGTGTAGATATTTCCATGTTCATCCAGATGGCTGTGTATTTATATCCATGTTTATACAGATGGCGTTGAAGATATTTCCATGTTCATACAGATAGCGGTGTAGATATTTCCATGTTCTTACAGATAGCGGTTTAGATATTTCCATGTTCATTCAGATAGAGGTGTAGTTATTTCCATGTTCATACAGATAGCGGTGTAGTTATTTCCATGTTCATCCATATGGCTGTGTAGATATATCCATGTTCATACAGATGGGGGTGAAGATATTTCCATGTTCATACAGATAGCGGTGTATATATTTGCATGTTCTTACAGATAGTGGTGTAGATATTTCCATGTTCATACAGATAGCAGTGTAGCTATTTCCATGTTCATACAGATAGCGGTGTAGATATTTCCATGTTCGTATACATTGCGGTGTAGATATTTCCATCTTAATACAGATAGCGGTGCTTATATTTCCATGTTTATACAGGTAGCGGTGTAGATATTTCCATGTTTATACAGATAGCGGTGTAGATATTTCCATGTTTATATGCATAGAAGTGTAGATATTTCCAAGTTAATACAGATAGCGGTGTAGATATCTCCATCTTAATACAGTTGGCGGTGTAGAGATTTATATGTTCATACAGATGGTGGTGCAGATAATTCCATGTTCATACAGATGGCGGTGTAGGTATTTCCATGTTTATAGATATACTGGTGTAGTTATTTCCATGTGTAAAGAGATAGCTTTGTAGATATTTCCATGTATTTGTAGATAGCTGTGTAGATATTTCCATTTTCATGCAGATAGCTGTGTAGTTATTTCCATGTTCAAACAGATAGCGGTGTAGTTATTTCCATGTTCATACAGATAGCGGTGTAGATATTTCCATCTTCATACAAATAGCGGTGTAGATATTTCCATGTTCATACAGATAGCGGTGTAGATATTTCCATGTTTATGCAGATAGCGGAGTAGATATTTCCATGTTTACAGATAGCGGTGTAGTTATTTCCATGTTCATCCATATGGCTGTGTAGATATATCCATGTTCACACAGATGGCGGTGAAGGTATTTCCATCTTCATACAGAAAGCGGTGTAGATATTTCCATGTTCATATAGATAGCGGTGTAGATATTTCCATGTTCATACAGATAGCGGTGTAGATATTTCCAAGTTTATACAGGTAGCGGTGTAGATATCTCCATCTTAATACAGATGGTGGTGTAAAGATTTATAAGTTCATACAGATGGTGGTGCAGATATTTCCTTGTTCATACAGATGGCGGTGTAGATATTTCCATGTTGATAGATATACTGGTGTAGTTATTTCCATGTGTAAAGAGATAGCTTTGTAGATATTTCCATGTATATGCAGAGAGCTTTGTAGATATTTCCATTTTCATGCAGATAGCGGTGTAGATATTTCCATGTTCAAACAGATAGCGGTGTAGTTATTTCCATGTTCATAAAGACAGCGGTGTAGATATTCCCATGTTTATACAGATATCGGTGTAGATATTTCCATGTTTATACAGATAGCGGTGTAGATATCCCCATCTTAATACAGATGGCGGTGTAGATATTTATATGTTCATACACATGGCGGTGCAGATATTTCCATGTTCATACAGATGGCGGTGTAGATATGTCCATGTTTATAGAGATAGCGGTGTAGTTATTTCCAAGTATAAAGAGACAGCTGTGTGGATATTTCCATGTATATGCAGATAGCTGTGTAGATATTTCCATTTTCATGCAGATAGCGATGTAGATATTTCCATGTTCAAACAGATAGCGGTGCAGATATTTCCATGTTCATACAGATAGCGGTGTAGATATTTCCATGTTTATACACATAGTGGAGAAGATGTATGCATGTTTACACAGATAGCGGTGAAGATATTTCCATGTTCATACAGATAGCGGTGTAGATATTTCCATGTTCATCCATATGGCTGTGTAGTTATTTCCATGTTCATACACATGGCGGTGAAGATATTTCCATGTTCATACAGATAGCGGGGTAGATATTTCCATGTTCATACAGATAGCGGTGTAGATATTTCCATGTTCATACAGATAGCGGTGCTGATATTTCCATGTTCATCCAGATGGCTGTGTAGATATATCCATGTTCGTACAGATGGCAGTGAAGATATTTCCATGTTCATACAGATGGCGATGTATATATTTCCGTGTTCATACAGATAGCGGTGATGATATTTCCATGTATATACAGGTAGCGGTGTAGATATTTCCATGTTTATACAGATAGCGGTGTAGATATTTCCATGTTTATACAGATAGCGGTGTAAATATTTCCATGTTTATATAGATAGAGGGGTAGATATCTCCATCTTAATACAGATGGCGGTGTAGATATTTATATGTTCATATAGATGGCGGTGCAGATATTTCCATGTTCATACAGATGGCAGTGTAGATATTACCATGTTCATACAGATAGCGGTGTAGTTATTTCCATGTGTAAAGAGATAGCTGTGTAGATATTTCCAAGTATATGCAGATAGCTGTGTAGATATTTCCATTTTCATGCAGATAGCGGTGTAGATATTTTCATGTTCAAACAGATATCGGTGTAGATATTTCCATGTTCAAACAGATAGCGGTGTAGTTATTTCCATGTTCATACAGATAGCGGTGTAGATATTTCCATGTTCGTATACATTGCGGTGTAGATATTTCCATCTTAATACAGATAGCGGTGCTTATATTTCCATGTTTATACAGGTAGCGGTGTAGATATTTCCATGTTTATACAGATAGCGGTGTAGATATTTCCATGTTTATATGGATAGAAGTGTAGATATTTCCAAGTTAATACAGATAGCGGTGTAGATATCTCCATCTTAATACAGTTGGCGGTGTAGAGATTTATATGTTCATACAGATGGTGGTGCAGATATTTCCAAGTTCATACAGATGGCGGTGTAGGTATTTCCATGTTTATAGATATACTGGTGTAGTTATTTCCATGTGTAAAGAGATAGCTTTGTAGATATTTCCATGTATATGCAGATAGCTGTGTAGATATTTCCATTTTCATGCAGATAGCTGTGTAGTTATTTCCATGTTCAAACAGATAGCGGTGTAGTTATTTCCATGTTCATACAGATAGCGGTGTAGATATTTCCATCTTCATACAAATAGCGGTGTAGATATTTCCATGTTCATACAGATAGCGGTGTAGATATTTCCATGTTTATGCAGATAGCGGTGTAGATATTTCCATGTTTATACAGATAGCGGTGTAGATATCTCCATCTTAATACAGATGGCGGTGTAGATATTTATGTGTTCATACACATGGCGGTGCAGATATTTCCATGTTTATACAGATGGCGGTGTAGATATTTCCATGTTCATAGAGATAGCGGTGTAGTTATTTCCATGTGTAAAGAGATAGCTGTGCAGATATTTCCATGTATATGCAGATAGCTGTGTAGATATTTCCATTTTCATGCAGACAGCGGTGGAGATATTTCCATGTTCAAACAGGTAGCGGTGCAGATATTTCCATGTTCATACAGATAGCGGTGTAGATATTTCCATGTTTATACAGATAGCGGAGAAGATGTATGCATGTTTACACAGATAGCGGTGAAGATATTTCCATGTTCATACAGATAGCGGTGTAGATATTTCCATGTTCACCCAGATGGCTGTGTAGTTATTTCCATGTTCATACACATGGCGGTGAAGATATTTCCATGTTCATACAGATAGCGGTGTAGATATTTCCATGTTCATACAGATAGCGGTGTAGATATTTCCATGTTCATACAGATAGCGGTGCTGATATTTCCATGTTCATCCAGATGGCTGTGTAGATATATCCATGTTCGTACAGATGGCGGTGAAGATATTTCCATGTTCATACTGATGGCGGTGTGGATATTACCGTGTTCATACAGATAGCGGTGATGATATTTCCATGTTTATAAAGGTAGCGGTGTAGATATTTCCATGTTTATACAGATAGCGGTGTAGATATTTCCATGTTTATAGAGATAGCGTTGTGGATATTTCCATGTTTATACAGATAGAGGTGTAGATATCTCCATCTTAATACAGATGGCGGTGTAGATATTTATATGTTCATACAGATGGCGGTGCAGATATTTCCATGCTCATACAGATGGCGGTGTAGATATTACCATGTTCATACAGATAGCGGTGTAGTTATTTCCATGTGTAAAGAGATAGCTGTGTAGATATTTCCATGTATATGCAGATAGCTGTGTATATATTTCCATTTTCATGCAGATAGCGGTGTAGATATTTCCATGTTCAAACAGATATTGGTTTAGATATTTCCAGGTTCATACAGATAGCGGTGTAGATATTTCCATGTTTATACAGATAGCGGTGAAGACGTGTGCCTGTTTACACAGATAGAGGTGTAGATATTTTCATGTTTATCCAGATGGCTGTGTAGATATATCCATGTTCATACAGATAGCGGTGTAGATATCTCCATGTTCATACAGACAGTGGTGTAGATATTTCCATGTTCATACAGATAGCGGTGTAGCTATTTCCAAGTCCATGCAGATAGCGGTGTAGATATTTCCATGTTCATCCAGATGGTTGTGTGGATATATCCATCTTCAAGCAGATGTCGGTGAAGATATTTCCATGTTCATAAAGATAGCAGTGTAGATATTTCCATGTTCATACAGATAGTGGTGTAGATAATTCATGTTCATACAGATAGTGGTGTAGTTATTTCCATGTGTAAAGAGATAGCTGAGTTGATATTTCCATGTATATTCAGATAGCTGTGTAGATATTTCCATTTTCATGCAGATAGCGGTGAAGATAATTCTAAGTTCAAAAAGATAGCAGTGTAGATATTTCCAAGTTCATACAGATAGCGGTGTAGAAATTTCCATGTTTATACAGATAGCGGTGAAGATGTATGCCTGTTTACACAGATAGTGGTGTAGATATTTCCATGTTCATACATATAGCGGTGTAGATATTTCCATGTTCATCCAGATGGCTGTGTAGATATATCCATGTTCATACGGATGGCGTTGAAGATATTTCCATGTTCATACAGATAGCGGTATAGATATTTCCATGTTTACAGATAGCGGTGTAGTTATTTCCATGTTCATCCATATGGCTGTGTAGATATATCCATGTTCATACAGATGGCGGTGAAGGTATTTCCATGTTCATACAGATAGCGGTGTAGATATTTCCATGTTCATATAGATAGCGGTGTAGATATTCCCATGTTTATACAGATAGCGGTGTAGATATTTCCATGTTTATACAGATAGCGGTGTAGATATCTCCATCTTAATACAGATGGCGGTGTAAAGATCTATATATTCATACACATGGCGGTGCAGATATTTCCATGTTCATACAGATGGCGGTGTAGATATGTCCATGTTTATAGAGATAGCGGTGTAGTTATTTCCAAGTATAGACAGCTGTGTAGATATTTCCATGTATATGCAGATAGCTGTGTAGATATTTCCATTTTCATGCAGATAGCGGTGTAGATATTTCCATGTTCAAACAGATAGCGGTGCAGATATTTCCATGTTCATACAGATAGCGGTGTAGATATTTCCATGTTCATACAGATAGCGGAGAAGATGTAAGCATGTTTACACAGATAGCTGTGAAGATATTTCCTTGTTCATACAGATAGCGGTGTAGATATTTCCATGTTCATCCAGATGGCTGTGTAGTTATTTCCATGTTCTTACACATGGCGGTGAAGATACTTCCATGTTCATACAGATAGCGGTGTAGATATTTCCATGTTCATACAGATAGCGGTGCTGATATTTCCATGTTCATCCAGATGGCTGTGTAGATATATCCATGTTCGTACAGATGGCGGTGAAGATATTTCCATGTTCATACAGATGGCGGTGTAGATATTTCCGTGTTCATACAGATACCGGTGATGAGATTTCCATGTTTATACAGGTAGCGGTGTATATATTTCCATGTTTATGCAGATAGCGGTGTAGATATCTCCAACTTAATACAGATGGCGGTTTAGATATTTATATGTTCATACAGATGGCCGTGCGGATATTTCCATGTTCATACAGATGGCGGTGTAGATATATCCATGTTCATACAGATAGCGGTGTAGTTATTTCCATGTGTAAAGAGATAGCGGTGTAGATATTTCCATATATATGCAGATAGCTGTGTAGATATTTCCATTTTCATGCAGATAGCGGTTTAGACATTTCCATGTTCAAACAGATAGCGGTGTAGATATTTCCATGTTCATACAGATAGCGGTTTAGATATTTCCATGTATATGCAGAGAGCAGTGTAGATATTTCCATTTTCATGCAGATAGCGGTTTAGATATTTCCATGTTCAAACAGATAGCGGTGTAGATATTTCCATGTTCATACAGATAGCGGTGTAGATATTTCCATGTTTATACAGATAGCGGTGAAGATGTATGCATGTTTCCACAGATAGCGGTGTAGATATTTCCATGTTCATACAGATAGCGTTGTAGATATTTCCATGTTCATCCAGATGGCTGTGTAGATATATCCATGTTCATACAGATAGTGCTGTAGATATTTCCATGTTCATGCAGATAGCGGTGTAGTTATTTCCATGTTCATCCAGATAGCGGAGTAGATATTTCCATGTTCGTACAGATAGCGGTGTAGATATTTCCATGTTCATACAGATAGCGGTGCTTATATTTCCATGTTCATACAGGTAGCGGTGTAGATATTTCAGTGTTTATGCAGATAGCAGTGTAGATATTTCCATGTTTATACAGATAGCGGTGTAGATATTTCCATGTTTATACAGCTAGCGGTGTAGATATTTCCATGTTTATACTGATAGCGGTGTAGATATTTCCATGTTTATACAGATAGCGGTGTAGATATTTCCATGTTTATTCAGACAGCGGTGTAGCTATCTCCATCTTAATACTGATAGCGGTGTAGATATTTATAAGTTCATACAGATGGCGGTGCAGATATTTCCATGTTCATACAGATGGCGATGTAGATATCTCCATGTTTATAGAGATAGCGGTGTACTTATTTCCATGTATAAAGAGATAGCTTTGTAGATATTTCCATTTTCATGAAGATAGCGGTGTAGATATTTCCATGTTCAAACAGATAGCGGTGTAGATATTTCCATGTTCACACAGATAGTGGTGCTGATATTTCCATGTTTATACAGGTAGCGGTGTAGGTATTTCCATGTTTATACAGATAGCGGTGTAGATATTTCCATGTTTATACAGATAGCGGTGTAGATATTTCCATGTTTATACAGATAGCGGTGTAGATATCTCCATCTTAATATAGATGGCGGTGTAGATATTTATGTGTTCATACAGATGGCGGTGCAGATATTTCCATGTTCATACAGATGGCGGTGTTGATATTTCCATGTTCATACAGATAGCGGTGTTGTTATTTCCATGTGTAAAGAGATAGCTGTGTAGATATTTCCATGTAGATGCAGATAGCTGTGTAGATATTTCCATTTTCATGCAGATAGCGGTGTAGATATTTCCATGTTCAAACAGATAGCGGTGTAGATATTTCCATGTTCATCCTGATAGCGTTGTAGATATTTCCATGTTTATACAGATAGCGGGGAAGATATATGCAAGTTTACACAGATAGTGGTCTAGATATTTCCATGTTCATCCAGATGGGTTTGTTGATATATCCATGCTCATACAGATAACGGTGTAGATATTTCCATTTTCATACAGATAGTGGTGTAGATATTTCCATGTTCTTACAGATAGCGGTGTAGCTATTCCCATGTTCATGCAGATAGCGGTGTAGATTTTTCCATGTTCATCCAGATGGCTGTGTAGATATATGCATGTTCATACAGTTGGCGGTGAAGGTATTTCCATGTTCATACAGACAGCAGTGTAGATATTTCCATGTTCATACAGATAGTGTTGTAGATATTTCCATGTTCATACAGATAGCGGTGTAGCTATATCCATGTTCATACAGATAGCGGTGTAGATATTTCCATGTTCATCCAGATGGCTGTGTAGATATATCCATGTTCATACAGATGGCAGTGAAGATATATCCCTGTTCTTACAGATAGCGGTGTAGATATTTCCATGTTCATACAGATAGTGTTGTTGATATTTCCATGTTCATACAGGTAGTGGTGTAGATATTTCCATGTTCATACAGATAGCAGTGTAGCTATTTCCATGTTCATACAAATAACGGTGTAGATATTCCCATGTTCATATATATAGCAGTGTAGATATTTCCATGTTCATCCAGATGGCTGTGTAGATATATCCATCTTCATACACACGGCGGTGAATAGATTTCCATGTTCATACAGATAACCTTGTAGATATTTCCATGTTCATACAGATAGCAGTGTAGACATTTCCATGTTCATACAGATGGCGGTGCTGATATTTCCATGTTTATACAGGTAGAGGTGTAGATATTTCCATGTTTATACAGATAGCGGTGTAGTTATTTCCATGTTTATACAATTAGCGGTGTAGTTATTTCCATGTTTATACAGATAGCGGTGTAGATATTTCCATGTTTATACTGATAGCGGTGTAGATATCTGCATCTTAATACAGATGGCGGTGAAGATATTTCCATGTTCATACAGATAGCGGTGTTGATATTTCCATGTTCATTCAGATAGTGGTGTAGATATTTCCATGTTCGTACAGATAGCGGTGTAGATATTCCCATGTTCATATATATAGCGGTGTAGATATTTCCATTTTCATCCAGATGGCTGTGTTGATATATCCATGTTCATACAGATGGCGGTGAAGATATTTCCATGTTCATACTGATGGCGGTGTAGATATTTCCGTGTTCATACAGATAGCGGTGCTGATATTTCCATGTTTATACAGGTAGCGGTGTAGATATTTCCATGTTTATACAGATAGCGTTGTAGATATTTCCATGTTCATACAGATAGCGGTGTAGATATTTCCATCTTTATACAGATAGAGGTGTAGACATCTCCATCTTAATACAGATGGCAGTGTAGATATTTATATGTTCATACAGATGGAGGTGCAGATATTTCCATGTTCATACTGATGGCCGTGTAGATATTACCATGTTCATACAGATAGCGGTATAGTTATTTCCATGTGTAAAGAGATGGCTGTGTAGATATTTCCAAGTATATGCAGATAGCTTTGAAGATATTTCCATTTTCATGCGCATAGCGGTGTAGATATTTCCATGTTCAAACAGATATCGGTGTAGATATTTCCATGTTCATACAGATGGCGGTAAAGATATTTCCATGTTTATACAGATAGCGGTGAAGATGTATGCATGTTTACACAGATAGCGGTGTAGATATTTGCATGTTCATACAGATATCGGTGTAGATATTTCCATGTTCATCCAGATGACTGTGTAGATATATCCATGTTCCTACAGATAGCGGTGAAGATATTTCCATGTTCATACAGATAGTGCTGTAGATATTTCCGTGTTCATACACATAGCGGTGTACCTATTTCCATCTTCATACAGATAGCGGCGTAGATATTTCCATGTTCGTACAGATAGCGGTGTAGTTATTTCCATGTTCATACAGATATCGGTGCTTATATTTCCATGTTTATACAGGTAGCTGTGTAGATATTTCCATGTTTATACAGATAGCGGTGTAAATATTTCCATGTTTATACAGATAGCAGTGTAGATATTTCCAAGTTCATACACATAGTGGTGTAGATATTTCCATGTTCATGCAGATAGCGGTGTAGCTATTTCCATGTTCATACAGACAGCGGTGTAGATATTTCCATGTTCATACAGATAGCGGTGTAGATATTTCCATGTTCATACGGATATCGGTGTAGATATTTCCATGTTCATCCAGATGGCTGTGTAGACATATCCATGTTCATACAGATGGCGGTGAAGGTAATTCCATGTTCATACAGATAGCGGTGTGGATAATTCCATGTTCGTACAGATGGTGGTGTAGATATTTCCATGTTCATACAGATTGAGGGGCCGATATTTCCATGTTCATACAGATAGCGGTGTTGATAATTCCATGTTTATACAGGTAGCGGTGTAGATATTTCCATGTTCATCCAGATGGCTGTGCAGATATATCCATGTTCATAAGGATGGCGGGGAAGATATTTCCATGTTCGTACAGATAGCGGTGTAGATATTTCCATGTTCATACAGATATGATTGTAGATATTTCCATGTTCATACAGATAGCGGTGTAGCTATTTTCATGTTCATGCAGATAGTGGTGTAGATATTTCCATGTTCATCCGGATGGCTGTGTAGATATATCCAAGTTCATACAGATGGCGGTGAAGATATTTCCATGTTCATACAGATAGCGGTGTAGATATTTCCATGTTCATACAGATAGTGGTGTAGATATTTCCATGCTCATACAGATAGAGGGGCTGATATTTCCATGTTCATACAGATAGTGGTGCTGATATTTCCAAGTTTATACAGGTAGAGGTGTAGATATTTCCATGTTTATACAGATAGCGTTGTAGATATCTCCATCTTAATACAGATGGCGGTGTAGATATTTATTTGTTCATACAGATAGCCGTGCAGATATTTCCATATTCATACAGGTTGCGGTGTAGATATTTCCATGTTCATACAGATAGCGGTGTAGTTATTTCCATGTGTAAAGAGATAGCGGTGTAGATATTTCCATGTATATGCAGATTGCTGTGTAGATATTTCCATGTTCATACAGATAGCGGTGTAGATATTTCCATGTTCATCCAGATGGCTGTGTAGATATATCCATGTTCATACAGATTGCGGTGTAGATATTTCCATGTTCATACAGATAGTGCTGTAGATATTTCCATGTTCATACACATTGCGGTGTAGCTATTTCCATGTTCATACAGACAGCAGTGTAGATACTTCCATGTTCGTACAGATAGCGGTGTAGATATTTCAATGTTCATACAGATAGCGGTGCTTATATTTCCATGTTCATACAGGTAGCGGTGTAGATATTTCCCTGTTTATACAGATAGCAGTGTAGATATTTCCATGTTTATACAGATAGCGTTGTAGATATTTCCAACTTTATACAGATAACGGTGTAGTTATCTCCATCTTAATACAGATGGCGGTGTAGATAATTATATGTTCCTACAGATGGCGGTGCAGATATTTCCAAGTTCATACAGACGGCGGTGTAGATATTTCCATGTTTATAGAGATAGCGGTGTAGTTATTTCCATGTGTAAAGGGATAGCTTTGTAGATATTTCCATGTATATGCAGATAGCTCTGTAGATATTTCCATTTTCATGCAGATAGCGGTGCAGATATTTCCATGTTCAAACAGATAGCGGTGTAGATATTTCCATGTTCATACAGATAGCGGTGTAGATATTTCCATGTTTATACAGATAGCGGTGAAGATATATGCATGTTTACACAGATAGCGGTGTAGGTATTTCCATGTTCATACAGATAGCGGTGTAGATATTTCCATGTTCATGCAGATGGCTGTGTAGATATATCCATGTTCATACTGATGGCGGTGAAGATATTTCCATGTTCATACAGATAGCGGTGTAGATATTTCCATGTTCATACAGATATTGGTGTAGATATTTCCATGTTCATACAGATAGCGGTGTTACTATTTCCATGTTCATGCAGATAGCGGTGTAGATATTTCCATGTTCATCCAGATGTCTGTGTAGATATTTCCATGTTCATACAGATGGCGGTGAAGATATTTCCAGGTTCATACAAATAGCAGTGTAAATATTTCCATGTTTATTCAGATAGTGGTGTATATATTTCCATGTTCATACAGATAGTGGTGTAGCTATTTCCATGTTCATACAGATAGCGGTGTAGATATTTCCATCTTCATCCAGATGGCTGTGTAGACATATCCATGTTCATACAGATGGTGGTGAAGATAATTCCATGTTCATACAGATAGCGGTGTAGATATTTCCATGTTCATACAGATAGTTGTGTAGATATTTCCATGTTCATACAGATAGAGGGGCTGATATTTCCATGTTCATACAGATAGCGGTGCTGATATTTCCATGTTTATACAGGTAGCGTTGTAGAAATTTCCATGTTTATACAGATAGCGGTGTAGATATCTCCATCTTAATACAGATGGCGATGTAGATATTTATATGTTCATAAAGATGGCCGTGCAGATATTTCCATGTTCATACAGATGGCGGTGTAGATATATCCATGTTCATACAGATAGCGGTGTACTTATTTCCATGTGTAAAGAGATAGCGGTGTAGATATTTCCATGTATATGCAGATAGCTATGTAGATATTTCCATTTTCATGCAGATAGCGGTTTAGATATTTCCATGTTCAAACAGATAGCGGTGTAGATATTTCCATGTTCATACAGATAGCGGTGTAGATATTTCCATGTTTATACAGATAGCGGTGAAGATGTATGCATGTTTACACAGATAGCGGTGTAGATATTTCCATGTTAATACAGATAGCGGTGTAGATATTTCCATGTTCATCCAGACGGCTGTGTAGATATACCCATGTTCATACAGATAGCGGTGTAGATATTTCCATGTTCATACAGATAGTGGTGTAGATATTTCCATGTTCATGCAGATAGCGGTGTAGATATTTCCATGTTCATACAGATAGCGGTGTAGATATTTCCATGTTCATACAGATAGCGGTGCTTATATTTCCATGTTCATACAGGTAACAGTGTATATATTTCCCTGTTTATACAGATAGCAGTGTAGATATTTCCATGTTTATACAGATAGCGGTGTAGATATTTCCAAGTTTATACAGATAGCGGTGTAGATATCTCCATCTTAATACAGATGGCGGTTTAGATATTTATATGTTCATAAAGATGGCGGTGCAGATATTTCCATGTTCATACAGATGGCGGTGTAGATATATCCATGTTCATACAGATAGCGGTGTATTTATTTCCATGTGTAAAGAGATAGCGGTGTAGATATTTCCATGTATATGCAGATAGCAGTGTATATATTTCAATTTTCATGCAGATAGTGGTTTAGATATTTCCATGTTCAAACAGATAGCGGTGTAGATATTTCCATGTTCATACAGATAGCGGTGTAGATATTTCCAGGTTTATACATTTAGCGGTGAAGATGTATGCATGTTTACACAGATAGCGGTGTAGATATTTCCATGTTAATACAGATAGCGGTGTAGATATTTCCATGTTCATCCAGATGGCTGTGTAGATATACCCATGTTCATACAGATAGCGGTGTAGATATTTCCATGTTCATACAGATAGCGGTGTAGATATTTCCATGTTCATCCAGATGGCTGTGTAGATATACCCATGTTCATACAGATAGCGGTGTAGATATTTCCATGTTCATACAGATAGTGGTGTAGATATTTCCATGTTCATGCAGATAGCGGTGTAGATATTTCCATGTTCATACAGATAGCGGTGTAGATATTTCCATGTTCATGCAGATAGCGGTGTAGATATTTCCATGTTCATACAGATAGCGGTGCTTATATTTCCATGTTCATACAGGTAACGGTGTAGATATTTCCCTGTTTATACAGATAGCAGTGTAGATATTTCCATGTTTATACAGATAGCGGTGTAGATATTTCCAAGTTTATACAGATAGCGGTGTAGATATCTCCATCTTAATACAGATGGCGGTTTAGATATTTATATGTTCATACAGATGGCGGTGCAGATATTTCCATGTTCATACAGATGGCGGTGTAGATATTTCCATGTTTATAGAGATAGCGGTGTAGTTATTTCCATGTGTAAAGGGATAGATTTGTAGATATTTCCATGTACATGCAGATAGCTGTGTAGATATTTCCATTTTCATGCAGATAGCGGTGTAGATATTTCAATGTTCAAACAGATAGCGGCGTAGGTATTTCCATCTTCATACAGATAGCGGTGTAGATATTTCCGTGTTTATACAGATAGGGGTGAAGATGTATGCATGTTTACACAGATAGCGGTGTAGGTATTTCCATGTTCATACAGATAGCGGTGTAGATATTTCCATGTTCATCCAGATGGCTGTGTAGATATATCCATGTTCCTACAGATGGCGGTGAAGATATTTCCATGTTCCTACAGATAGCGGAGTAGATATTTCCATGTTCATACAGATATTGGTGAAGATATTTCCATGTTCATACAGATAGCGGTGTAGCTATTTCCATGTTAATGCAGATAGCGGGGTAGATATTTCCATGTTCATCCAGATGGCTGTGTAGATATATCCATGTTCATACAGATGGCGGTGAAGATATTTCCATGTTCATACAGCTGGCGGTGTAGCTATTTCCATGTTCATACAGATAGCGTTGTAGATATTTCCATGTTCTTCCAGATGGCTGTTTAGACATATCCATGTTCATAGAGATGGCGGTGAATATAATTCCATGCTCATACAGATAGCCGTGTAGATATTTCCATGTTCATACAGATATTGGTGTAGATATTTCCATGTTCATACAGATAGAGGGGTTGATATTTCCATGTTCATACAGATAGCGGTGCTGATACTTCCATGTTTATACAGGTAGCGTTGTAGATATTTCCATGTTTATACAGATAGCGGTGTAGATATCTCCATCTTAATACAGATGACGATGTAGATATTTATATGTTCATACAGATGGCCGTGCGGATATTTCCATGTTCATACAGATGGCGGTGTAGACATATCCATGTTCATACAGATAGCGGTGTAGTTATTTCCATGTGTAAAGAGATAGCGGTGTAGATATTTCCATATATATGCAGATAGCTGTGTAGATATTTCCATTTTCATGCAGATAGCGGTTTAGATATTTCCATGTTCAAACAGATAGCGGTGTAGATATTTCCATGTTCATACAGATAGCGGTGTAGATATTTCCATGTTTATACAGATAGCGGTGAGGATGTATGCATGTTTACACAGATAGCGGTGTAGATATTTAAATGTTCATCCTGATGGCTGTCTAGATATATCCATGTTCATACAGATAGCAGTGTAGATATTTCCATGTTCATGCAGATAGCGGTGTAGATATTTCAATGTTCATCCATATGGCTGTGTAGATATATCCATGTTCATACAGATGGCGGAGAAGATATTTCCATGTTCATACAGAGAGCAGTGTAGATATTTCCATGTTCGTACAGATAGTGGTGTAGATATTTCCATGTTCATCCAGATGGCTGTGTAGTTATTTCCATGTTCATACAGATGGCGGTGAAGATATTTCCATGTTCATACAGATAGCGGTGTAGATATTTCCATGTTCATACAGATAGCGGTGTAGATATTTCCATCTTCATACAGATAGCGGTGCTGATATTTCCATGTTTATACAGCTAGCGGTGTAGATATTTCCATGTTTATACTGATAGCGGTGTATATATTTCCATGTTTATACAGATAGCGGTGCAGATATTTCCATGTTTATACAGATAGCGGTGTAGGTATCTCCATCTTAATACTGATAGCGGTGTAGATATTTATAAGTTCATACAGATGGCGGTGCAGATATTTCCATGTTCATACAGATGGCGGTGTAGATATCTCCATGTTTATAGAGATAGCGGTGTAGTTATTTCCATGTATAAAGAGATAGCTTTGTAGATATTTCCATTTTCATTCAGATAGCGGTGTAGATATTTCCATGTTCAAACAGATAGCGTTGTAGATATTTCCATGTTCATACAGATAGCGGTGCTGATATTTCCGTGTTTATACAGGTAGCGGTGTAGGTATTTCCATGTTTATACAGATAGCGGTGTAGATATTTCCATGTTTATACAGATAGCGGTGTAGATATTTCCATGTTTATACAGATAGCGGTGTAGATATCTCCATCTTAATATAGATGGCTGTGTAGATATTTATATGCTCATACAGATGGCGGTGCAGATATTTCCATGTTCATACAGATGGCGGTGTTGATATTTCCATGTTCATACAGATAGCGGTGTTGTTATTTCCATGTGTAAAGAGATAGCTGTGTAGATATTTCCATGTATATGCAGATAGCTGTGTAGATATTTCCATTTTCATGCAGATAGCCGTGTAGATATTTCCACGTTCAAACAGATAGCGGTGTAGATATTTCCATGTTCATCCAGATAGCGGTGTAGATATTTCCATGTTCATCCAGATGGCTGTGTTGATATATCCACGTTCATACAGATAACGGTGTAGATATTTCCATGTTCATACAGATAATGGTGTAGATATTTCCATGTTAATACAGATAGCGGTGTAGCTATTTCCATGTTCATGCAGATAGCGCTGTAGATTTTTCCATGTTCATCCAGATGGCTGTGTAGATCTATGCATGATCATACAGATGACGGTGAAGGTATTTCCATGTTCATACAGATAGCGGTGTAGATATTTCCATGTTCATGCAGATATCGGTGCTTATATTTCCATGTTTATACAGGTAGCGGTGTAGATATTTCCATGTTTATACAGATAGCGGTGCAGATATTTCCATTTTTATACAGATAGCAGCGTAGATATTTCCAAGTTCATACAGATAGTGGTGTAGATATTTCCATGTTCATACAGATAGCGGTGTAGCTATTTCCATGTTTATACAGGTAGCGGTGTAGATATTTCCATGTTTATACAGATAGCGGTGTAGATATTTCCATGTTTATACAGATAGCGGTGTAGATATTTCCAAGTTCATACAGATAGTGGTGTAGATATTTCCATGTTGATACAGATAGCGGTGTAGCTATTTCCATGTTCATACAGATAGCGGTGTAGATATTTCCATGTTCATACAGATAGAGGTGTAGCTATTTCCATGTTCATACAGATAGCGGTGTAGATATTTCCATGTTCATACAGATGGCTGTGTAGACATATCCATGTTCATACAGTTGGCGGTGAAGGTAATTCCATGTTCATACAGATAGCGGTGTAGATAATTCCATGTTCATACAGATAGTGGTGTAGATATTTCCATGTTCATACAGATTGAGGGGCTGATATTTCCATGTTCATACAAATAGCGGTGTTGATAATTCCATGTTTATACAGGCAGCGGTGTAGATATTTCCATGTTCATCCAGATGGCTGTGTAGATATATCCATGTTCATACGGATGGCGGTGAAGATATTTCCATTTTCGTACAGATAGCGGGGTAGATATTTCCATGTTCATACACATATGGGTGTAGATATTTCCATGTTCATACAGATAGCGGTGTAGCTATTTCCATGTTCATGCAGGTAGCGGTGTAGATATTTCCATGTTCATCCGGATTGCTGTGTAGATATATCCATGTTCATACAGATTGCGGTTAAGATATTTCCATGTTCATACAGATAATGGTGTAGATATTTCCATGTTCATACAGATAGCGGTGTAGCTATTTCCATGTTCATACAGATAGCGGGGTAGATATTTCCATGTTCATCCAGATGGCTGTGTAGATATATCCATGTTCATACAGATAGCGGTGTAGATATTTCCATGTTCATCCAGATGGCTGTGTAGGTATATCCATGTTCATACAGATAGCGGTGTAGATATTTCCAGGTTCACACAGATAGCGGTGTAGATATTTCCATGTTCATACAGATAGCGGTGCTTATATTTCCATGTTCATAGAGGTAGCGGTGTAGATATTTCCCCGTTTATACAGATAGCAGTGTTGATATTTCCATGTTTATACAGATAGCGGTGTAGATATTTTCAAGTTTATACAGATAACGGTGTAGATATCTCCATCTTAATACAGATGGCGGTGTAGATATTTATATGTTCATACAGATGGCGGTGCAGATATTTCCAAGTTCATACAGATGGCGGTGTAGATATTTCCATGTTTATAGAGATAGCGGTGTAGTTATTTCCATGTGTAAAGGGATAGCTTTGTAGATATTTCCATGTATATGCAGATAGCTGTGTAGATATTTCCATTTTCCTGCAGATATCTGTACAGATATTTCCATGTTCAAACAGATAGCGGTGTAGATATTTCCATGTTCATACAGATAGTCGTGTAGATATTTCCATGTTTATACAGATAGCGGTGAAGATATATGCATGTTTACACAGACAGCGGTGTAGGTATTTCCATGTTCATACAGATAGCGGTGTAGATATTTCCATGTTCATCCAGATGGCTGTGTAGGTATATCCATGTTCATACAGATGGCGGTGAAGATATTTCCATGTTCGTACAGATAGCGGTGTAGATATTTCCATGTTCATACAGATATTGGTGTAGATATTTCCATGTTCATACAGATTGCGGTGTTGCTATTTCCATGTTAATGCAGATAGCGGTGTAGATATTTCCATGTTCATCCAGATGTCTGTGTAGATGTATCCATGTTCATACAGATGGCGGTGAAGATATTTCCAGGTTCATACAAATAGCGGTGTAAATATTTCCATGTTCATTCAGATAGTGGTGTAGATATTTCCATGTTCATACAGATAGCGGTGTAGATATTTCCAAGTTTATACAGGTAGCGGTGTAGATACCTCCATCTTAATACAGATGGCGGTGTAAAGATTTATAAGTTCATACAGATGGTGGTGCAGATATTTCCTTGTTCATACAGATGGCGGTGTAGATATTTCCATGTTGATAGATATACTGGTGTAGTTATTTCCATGTGTAAAGAGATAGGTTTGTAGATATTTCCATGTATATGCAGATAGCTGTGTAGATTATTCCATTTTCATGCAGATAGCGGTGTAGATATTTCCATGTTCAAACAGATAGCGGTGTAGTTATTTCCATGTTCATACAGACAGCGGTGTAGATATTCCCATGTTTATACAGATAGCGGTGTAGATATTTCCATGTTTATACAGATAGCGGTGTAGATATCCCCATCTTAATACAGATGGCGGTGTAGATATTTATATGTTCATACACATGGCGGTGCAGATATTTCCATGTTCATACAGATGGCGGTGTAGATATGTCCATGTTTATAGAGATAGCGGTGTAGTTATTTCCAAGTATAAAGAGACAGCTGTGTAGATATTTCCATGTATATGCAGATAGCTGTATAGATATTTCCATTTTCATGCAGATAGCAGTGTAGATATTTCCATGTTCAAACAGAAAGCGGTGCAGATATTTCCATGTTCATACAGATAGCGGTGTAGATATTTCCATGTTTATACACATAGTGGAGAAGATGTGTGCATGTTTACACAGATAGCGGTGAAGATATTTCCATGTTCATACAGATAGCGGTGTAGATATTTCCATGTTCATCCATATGGCTGTGTAGTTATTTCCATGTTCATACACATGGCGGTGAAGATATTTCCATGTTCATACAGATGGCTGTGTAGATATATCCATGTTCATACAGATGGCGTTGAAGATATTTCCATGTTCATACAGATAGCGGTGTAGATATTTCCATGTTCATACAGATAGCGGTTTAGATATTTCCATGTTCATACAGATAGCGGTGTAGATATTTCCATGTTCATACAGATAGCGGTGTAGATATTTCCAAGTTTATACAGGTAGTTGTGTAGATATCTCCATCTTAATACAGTTGGCGGTGTAAAGATTTATAAGTTCATACAGATGGTGGTGCAGATATTTCCTTGTTCATACAGATGGCGGTGTAGATATTTCCATGCTGATAGATATACTGGTGTAGTTATTTCCATGTGTAAAGAGACAGCTTTGTAGATATTTCCATGTATATGCAGATAGCTGTGTAGATTTTTCCATTTTCATGCAGATAGCGGTGTAGATATTTCCATGTTCAAACAGATAGCGGTGTACTTATATCCATGTTCATACAGACAGCGGTGTAGATATTCCCATGTTTATACAGATAGCGGTGTAGATATTTCCATGTTTATACAGATAGCGGTGTAGATATCCCCATCTTAATACAGATGGCGGTGTAGATATTTATATGTTCATACACATGGCGGTGCAGATATTTCCATGTTCATACAGATGGCGGTGTAGACATGTCCATGTTTATAGAGATAGCGGTGTAGTTATTTCCAAGTATAAAGAGACAGCTGTGTAGATATTTCCATGTATATGCAGATAGCTGTATAGATATTTCCATTTTCATGCAGATAGCAGTGTAGATATTTCCATGTTCAAACAGAAAGCGGTGCAGATATTTCCATGTTCATACAGATAGCGGTGTAGATATTTCCATGTTTATACACATAGTGGAGAAGATGTGGGCATGTTTACACAGATAGCGGTGAAGATATTTCCATGTTCATACAGATAGCGGTGTAGATATTTCCATGTTCATCCATATGGCTGTGTAGTTATTTCCATGTTCATACACATGGCGGTGAAGATATTTCCATGTTCATACAGATAGCGCTGTAGATATTTCCATGTTCATACAGATAGCAGTGTAGATATTTCCATGTTCATACAGATAGCGGTGCTGATATTTCCATGTTCATCCAGATGGCTGTGTAGATATATCCATGTTCGTACAGATGGCGGTGAAGTTATTTCCATGTTCATACAGATGGCGGTGTAGATATTTCCGTGTTCAAACAGATACCAGTGATGATATTTCCATGTTTATACAGGTAGCGGTGTAGATATTTCCATGTTTATGCAGATAGCGGTGTAGATATTTCCATGTTTATACAGATAGCGGTGTAGATATTTCCATGTTTATATAGATAGAGGGGTAGATATCTCCATCTTAATACAGATGGCGGTGTAGATATTTATATGTTCATACAGATGGCGGTGCAGATATTACCATGTTCATACAGATAGCGGTGTAGTTATTTCCACGTGTAAAGAGATAGCTGTGTAGATATTTCCAAGTATATGCAGATAGCTGTGTAGATATTTCCATTTTCATGCAGATAGCGGTGTAGATATTTCCATGTTTAAACAGATATCGGTGTAGATATTTCCATGTTCATACTGATAGCGGTGTAGATATTTCCATGTTTATACAGATAGCGGTGAAGATATATGCATGTTTAAAGAGATAGCGGTGTAGATATTTCCATGTTCATCCAGATGGCTGTGTAGTTATATCCATGTTCATACAGATAGCGGTGTAGATATCTCCATGTTCATACAGATAGGGGTGTAGATATTTCCATGTTCATACAGATAGCGGTGTACGTATTTCCATGTCCATGCAGATAGCGGTGTAGATATTTCCATGTTCATCCAGATGGCTGTGTAGATATATCTATGTTCATACAGATGGCGGTGAAGATATTTCCATCTTCATACAGATAGCAGTGTAGATATTTCCATGTTTATACAGATAGTGGTGTAGATAATTCCATTTTCATACAGATAGCGGTGTAGTTATTTCCATGTGTAAAGAGATAGCTGTGTAGATATTTCAATGTATATTCAGATAGCTGTGTAGATATTTCCATTTTCATGCGGATAGCGGTCTAGATATTTGTAAGTTCAAAAAGATAGCGGTGTAGATATTTCCATGTTCATACAGATAGCGGTGTAGAAATTTCCATGTTTATACAGATAGCGGTGAAGATGTATGCCTGTTTACACAGACAGCGGTGTAGATATTTCCATGCTCATACAGATAGCGGTGTAGACATTTCCATGTTCATACAGATAGCGGTTTAGATATTTCCATGTTCATACAGATAGCGGTGTAGATATTTCCATGTTTACAGATAGCGGTGTAATTATTTCCATGTTCATCCATATGGCTGTGTAGATATATCCATGTTCATACAGATGGCGGTGAAGGTATTTCCATGTTCATACAGATAGCGGTGTAGATATTTCCATGTTCATATAGATAGCGGTGTAGATATTTCCATGTTCATACAGATAGCGGTGTAGATATTTCGAAGTTTATACAGGTAGCGGTGTAGATATCTCCATCTTAATACAGATGTCGGTGTAAAGATTTATAAGTTCATACAGATGGTGGTGCAGATATTTCCTTGTTCATACAGATGGCGGTGTAGATATTTCCATGTTGATAGATATACTGGTGTATTTATTTCCATGTGTAAAGAGATAGCTTTGTAGATATTTCCATGTATATGCAGATAGCTGTGTAGATTTTTCCATTTTCATGCACATAGCGGTGTTGATATTTCCATGTTCAAACAGATAGCGGTGTAGTTATTTCCATGTTCATACAGACAGCGGTGTAGATATTCCCATGTTTATACAGATAGCGGTGTAGATATTTCCATGTTTATACAGATAGCGGTGTAGATATCCCCATCTTAATACAGATGGCGGTGTAGATATTTATATGTTCATACACATGGCGCTGCAGATATTTCCATGTTCATACAGATGGCGGTGTAGATATGTCCATGTTTATAGAGATAGCGGTGTAGTTATTTCCAAGTATAAAGAGACATCTGTGTAGATATTTCCATGTATATGCAGATAGCTGTATAGATATATCCATTTTCATGCAGATAGCAGTGTAGATATTTCCATGTTCAAACAGATAGCGGTGCAGATATTTCCATGTTCATACAGATAGCGGTGTAGATATTTCCATGTTTATACACATAGTGGAGAAGATGTGTGCATGTTTACACAGATAGCGGTGAAGATATTTCCATGTTCCTACAGATAGCGGTGTAGATATTTCCATGTTCATCCATATGGCTGTGTAGTTATTTCCATGTTCATACACATGGCGGTGAAGATATTTCCATGTTCATACAGATAGCGGTGTAGATATTTCCATGTTCATACAGATAGCGGTGTAGATATTTCCATGTTCATACAGATAGCGGTGCTGATATTTCCATGTTCATCCAGATGGCTGTGTAGATATATCCATGTTCGTACAGATGGCGGTGAAGATATTTCCATGTTCATACAGATGGCGGTGTAGATATTTCCGTGTTCATACAGATACCGGTGATGATATTTCCATGTTTATACAGGTAGCGGTGTAGATATTTCCATGTTTATGCAGATAGCGGTGTAGATATTTCCATGTTTATACAGATAGCGGTGTAGACATTTCCATGTTCGTACAGATTGAGGTGTAGATATTTCCATATTAATACAGATAGCGATGCTTATATTTCCATGTTTATACAGGTAGCGGTGTAGATATTTCCATGTTTATACAGAGAGCGGTGTAGGTATTTCCATGTTTATACAGATAGTGGTGTAGATATTTCCAAGTTTATACAGATAGCTGTGTAGATATCTCCATCATAATACAGATGGCGGTGTAGAGATTTATATGTTCATACAGATGGTGGTGCAGATATTTCCATGTTCATACAGATGGCGGTGTAGATATTTCCATGTTTATAGATATACTGGTGTAGTTATTTCCATGTGTAAAGAGATAGCTTTGTAGACATTTCCATGTATATGCAGATAGCTGTGTAGATATTTACATTTTCATGCAGATAGCGGTGTAGGTATTTCCATGTTCAAACAGATAGCGGTGTAGGTATTTCCATGTTCATACAGATAGCGGTGTAGATATTTCCATGTTTATACAGATAGCGGTGTAGATATTTCCATGTTTATACAGATAGCGGTGTAGATATCTCCATCTTAATACAGATGGCGGTGTAGATATTTATATGTTCATTCAGATGGCGGTGCAGATATTTCCATGTTCATACAGATGGCGGTGTAGATATTTCCATGTTTATAGGATAGCGGTGTAGTTATTTCCATGTGAAAAGAGATAGCTTTGTAGATATTTCCATGTATAGGCAGATAGCTGTGTAGATATTTCCATGTTCCTACAGATAGCGGTGCTGATATTTCCATGTTTATACAGGTAGCGGTGTAGATATTTCCATGTTTATACAGATAGCGGTGTAGATATTTCCATGTTGATACAGAGAGCGGTGTAGATATTTCCGTGTTCATACAGATAGCGGTGTAGATATTTCCATGTTCATACAGATAGTGGTGTAGATATTTCCATGTTCATACAGATAGCGGTGTAGCTATTTCCATCTTCATACAGATAGCGGTGTAGATATTTCCATGTTCATCCAGATGGCTGTGTAGATATATCCATGTTCATACAGATGGCGGTGAAGATATTTCCATGTTCATACAGATATCGGTGTAGATATTTCCATGTTCATCCAGACGGCTGGGTAGATATATCCATGTTCATACAAATGGCGGTGAAGATATTTCCATGTTTATACAGATAGCGGTGAAGATGTATGCATGTTTACACAGATAGCGGTGTAGATATTTGCATGTTCATACAGATAGAGGGGCTGATATTTCCATGTTCATACAGATAGCGGTGCTGATATTTCCATGTTTATACAGGTAGTGTTGTAGATATTTCCATGTTTATACAGATAGCGGTGTAGATATCTCCATCTTAATTCAGATGGCGATGTACATATTTATATGTTCATAAAGATGGCCGTGGAGATATTTCCATGTTCATACAGATGGCGGTGTAGATATATCCATGTTCATACAGATAGCGGTGTAGTTATTTCCATGTGTAAAGAGATAGCGGTGTAGATATTTCCATGTATATGCAGATAGCAGTGTAGATATTTCCATTTTCATGCAGATAGCGGTTTAGAGATTTCCATGTTCAAACAGATAGCGGTGTAGATATTTCCATGTTCATACAGATAGCGGTGTAGATATTTCCATGTTTATACAGATAGCGGTGCTTATATTTCCATGCTCATACAGGTAACGGTGTAGATATTTCCCTGTTTATACAGATAGCAGTGTAGATATTTCCATGTTTATACAGATAGCGGTGTAGATATTTCCAAGTTTATACAGATAGCGGTGTAGATATCTCCATCTTAATACAGTTGGCAGTGTAGATATTTATATGTTCATACAGATGGCGGTGCAGATATTTCCATGTTCATACAGATGGCGGTGTAGATATTTCCATGTTTATAGAGATAGCGGTGTAGTTATTTCCATGTGTAAAGGGATAGCTTTGTAGATATTTCCATGTACATGCAGATTGCTGTGTAGATATTTCCATTTTCATGCAGATAGCGGTGTAGATATTTCCATGTTCAAACAGATAGCAGTGTAGATATTTCCCTGTTTATGCAGATAGCAGTGTAGATATTTCCATGTTTATACAGATAGCGGTGTAGATATTTCTATGTTTATACAGCTAGCGGTGTAGATATTTCCATGTTTATACAGATAGCAGTGTAGATATTTCCATGTTTATACAGATAGCGGTGTAGATATTTCCAAGTTTATACAGATAGCGGTGTAGATATCTCCATCTTAATACAGTTGGCGGTGTAGATATTTATATGTTCATACAGATGGCGGTTTAGATATTTCCATGTTCATACAGATAGAGGTGAAGATATTTCCATGTTTACAGATAGTGGTGTAGTTATTTCCATGTTCATCCATATGGCTGTGTAGATATATCCATGTTCATACAGATGGCGGTGAAGATATTTCCATGTTCATACAGACAGCGGTGTAGATATTTCCATGTTCATACAGATAGCGGTGTAGGTATTTCCATGTTAATACAGATAGTGCTGTAGATATTTCCATGTTCAAACATAAAGCGGTGTAGCTATTTCAATGTTCATACAGATAGCGGTGTAGATATTTCCATGTTCGTACAGATTGCGGTGTAGATATTTCCATATTAATACAGATAGCGATGCTTATATTTCCATGTTCCTACAGATAGCGGTGCTGATATTTCCATGTTTATACAGGTAGCGGTGTAGATATTTCCATGTTTGTACAGATAGCGGTGTAGATATTTCCATGTTTATACAGATAGCAGTGTAGATATTTCCATTTTCATGCAGATAGCGGTGTAGATATTTCCATGTTCAAACAGATAGCGGTGTAGATATTTCCATGTTCATACAGATAGTGGCGTAGGTATTTCCATGTTCATACAGATAGCAGTGTAGCTATTTCCTTGTTCATACAGATAGTGGTGTAGATATTTCCATGTTCATACAGAGAGAGGGGCTGATATTTCCATGTTCATACAGATAGCGGTGCTGATATTTCCATGTTTATACAGGTAGCGGTGTAGATATTTCCATGTTTATACAGATAGTGGTGTAGATATTTCCATGTTCATACACATAGAGGGGCTGATATTTCCATGTTCATACAGATAGCGGTGCTAATATTTCCATGTTTATACAGGTAGCGTTGTAGATATTTCCATGTTTATACAGATAGCGGTGGAGATATCTCCATCTTAATTCAGATGGCGATGTAGATATTTATATGTTCATAAAGATGGCCGTGCAGATATTTCCATGTTCATACAGATGGCGGTGTAGATATATCCATGTTCATACAGATAGCGGTGTAGTTATTTCCATGTGTAAAGAGATAGCGGTGTAGATATTTCCATGTTTATACAGATAGCGGTGAAGATGTATGCATGTTTACACAGATAGCGGTGTACATATTTCCATGTTCATACAGATAGCGGTGTAGATATTTCCATGTTCATCCAGATGGCTGTGTAGATATATCCATGTTCATACAGATAGCGGTGTAGATATTTCCATGTTCATACAGATAGTGCTGTAGATATTTCCATGTTCATGCAGATAGCGGTGTAGCTATTTCCATGTTCATACAGATAGCGGTGTAGATATTTCCATGTTCGTACAGATAGCGGTGTAGATATTTCCATGTTCATACAGATAGCGGTGCTTATATTTCCATGTTCATACAGGTAACGGTGTAGATATTTCCCTGTTTATACAGATAGCAGTGTAGATATTTCCATGTTTATACAGATAGCGGTGTAGATATTTCCAAGTTTATACAGATAGCGGTGTAGATATCTCCATCTTAATACAGTTGGAGGTGTAGATATTTATATGTTCATACAGATGGCGGTGCAGATATTTCCATGTTCATTCAGATGGCGGTGTAGATATTTCCATGTTTATAGAGATAGCGGTGTAGTTATTTCCATGTGTAAAGGGATAGCTTTGTAGATATTTCCATGTACATGCAGATTGCTGTGTAGATATTTCCATTTTCATGCAGATAGCGGTGTTGATATTTCCATGTTCAAACAGATAGCGGTGTAGATATTTCCAAGTTCATAGAGATAGCGGTGTAGATATTTCCATGTTTATTCAGATAGCGGTGAAGATGTATGCATGTTTACACAGATAGCGGTGTAGGTATTTCCATGTTCATACAGATAGCGGTGTACATATTTCCATGTTCATACAGATAGCGGTGCTTATATTTCCATGTTCATACAGGTAACGGTGTAGATATTTCCCTGTTTATACAGATAGCAGTGTAGATATTTCCATGTTTATACAGATAGCGGTGTAGATATTTCCAAGTTTATTCAGATAGCGGTTTAGATATCTCCATCTTAATACAGTTGGAGGTGTAGATATTTATATGTTCATACAGATGGCGGTGCAGATATTTCCATGTTCATACAGATGGCGGTGTAGATATTTCCATGTTTTTTGAGATAGCGGTGTAGTTATTTCCATGTGTAAAGGGATAGCTTTCTAGATATTTCCATGTGCATGCAGATTGCTGTGTAGATATTTCCATTTTCATGCAGATAGCGGTGTAGATATTTCCATGTTCAAACAGATAGCGGTGTAGATATTTCCAAGTTCATAGAGATAGCGGTGTAGATATTTCCATGTTTATTCAGATAGCGGTGAAGATGTGTGCATGTTTACACAGATAGCGGTGTAGGTATTTCCATGTTCATACATATAGCGGTGTAGATATTTCCATGTTCATCCAGATGACTGTGTAGATATATCCATGTTCATACACATGGCGGTGAAGATATTTCCATGTTCCTACAGATACCGGTGTAGTTATTTCCATGTTCATACAGATATTGGTGTAGATATTTCCATGTTCATACAGATAGCGGTGTAGCTATTTCCATGTTCATGCAGATAGCGGGGTAGATATTTAAATGTTCATCCAGATGGCTGTGTAGATATATCCATGTTCATACAGATGGCAGTGAAGATATTTCCATGTTCATACAGATGGCGGTGTAGCTATTTCCATGTTCATACAGATAGTGGTGTAGATATTTCCATGTTCATACAGATAGCGGTGTAGCTATTTCCATGTTCATACAGATATCGGTGTAGATATTTCCATGTTCATCCAGATGGCTGTGTAGATATATCCATTTTCATACAGATGGCGGTGAAGATATTTCCATGTTCATACAGATACCGGTGTAGATATGTCCATGTTCATACAGATAGTGGTGTAGATATTTCCATGTTCATACAGAGAGAGGGGCTGATATTTCCATGTTCATACAGATAGCGGTGCTGATATTTCCATGTTTATACAGGTAGCGGTGTAGATATTTCCATGTTTATACAGATAGCGGTGTAGATATCTCCATCTTAATACAGATGGCGGTGTAGATATTTATATGTTCATACAGATAGCCGTGCAGATATTTCCATGTTCATACAGATGGCGGTGTAGATATTTCCATGTTCATACAGATAGCGGTGTAGTTATTTCCATGTTCATCCAGATGGCTGTGTGGATATATCCATGTTCATACAGATAGCGGTGTAGATATTTCCATGTTCATAGAGATAGTGCTGTAGATATTTCCATGTTCATACAGATTGCGGTGTAGCTATTTCCATGTTCATACAGATAGCGGTGTAGATATTTCCATGTTCGTACAGATATCGGTGTAGATATTTCCATGTTCATACAGATAGCGGTGTAGATATTTCCATGCTTAAACAGTTAGCGGTGAAGATGTATGCATATTTACACAGATAGCGGTGTAGATATTTCCATGTTCATCCAGATGGCTGTGTTGATATATCCATGTTCATACAGCTGGCAGTGAAGATATTTCCATGTTCGTACAGATAGCGGTGTAGATATTTCCATGTTCATACAGATATTGGTGTAGATATCTCCATGTTCATACAGATAGCGGTGTAGCTATTTCCATGTTCATGCAGATAGCGGTGTAGATATTTCCTTGTTCATCCAGATGGCTGTGAAGATATATCCATGTTCATACAGATGGCGGTGTAAATATTTCCATGTTCATACAGATAGTGGCGTAGGTATTTCCATGTTCATACAGATAGCAGTGTAGCTATTTCCTTGTTCATACAGATAGTGGTGTAGATATTTCCATGTTCATACAGAGAGAGGGGCTGCTATTTCCATGTTCATACAGATAGCAGTGCTGATATTTCCATGTTTATACAGGTAGCGGTGTAGATATTTCCATGTTTATACAGATAGCGGTGTAGATATTTCCATGTTTATACTGATAGCGGTGTAGATATTTCCATGTTTATGCAGATAGCGGTGTAGATATTTCCATGTTTATACAGATAGCGGTGTAGATATCTCCATTTTGATACAGATGGCGGTGTAGATATTTATATGTTCATACAGATGGCGGTGCAGATATTTGCATGTTCATACAGATGGCGGTGTAGATATTTCCATGTTTATAGACATAGCGGTGTAGTTATTTCCATGTGTAAAGAGATAGCTTTGTAGATATTTCCATGTATTTGTAGATAGCTGTGTAGATATTTCCATTTTCATGCAGATAGCGGTGTAGATATTTCCAAGTTTATACAGATAGCGGTGTAGATATCTCCATCTTAATACAGTTGGCGGTGTAGATATTTATATGTTCATACAGATGGCGGTTTAGATATTTCCATGTTCATACAGATAGCGGTGTAGATATTTCCATGTTTACAGATAGCGGTGTAGTTATTTCCATGTTCATCCATATGGCTGTGTAGATATATCCATGTTCATGCAGATGGCGGTGAAGATATTTCCATGTTCATACAGACAGCTGTGTAGATATTTCCATGTTAATACAGATAGCGGTGTAGGTATTTCCATGTTAATACAGATAGTGCTGTAGATATTTCCATGTTCAAACAGATAGCGGTGTAGCTATTTCCATGTTCATACAGATAGCGGTGTAGATATTTCCATGTTCGTACAGATAGCGGTGTAGATATTTCCATGTTCATACAGATAGCGGTGCTTATATTTCCATGTTCATACAGGTAACGGTGTAGATATTTCCCTGTTTATACAGATAGCAGTGTAGATATTTCCATGTTTATACAGATAGCGGTGTAGATATTTCCAAGTTTATACAGATAGCGGTGTAGATATCTCCATCTTAATACAGTTGGAGGTGTAGATATTTATATGTTCATACAGATGGCGGTGCAGATATTTCCATGTTCATTCAGATGGCGGTGTAGATATTTCCATGTTTATAGAGATAGCGGTGTAGTTATTTCCATGTGTAAAGGGATAGCTTTGTAGATATTTCCATGTACATGCAGATTGCTGTGTAGATATTTCCATTTTCATGCAGATAGCGGTGTTGATATTTCCATGTTCAAACAGATAGCGGTGTAGATATTTCCAAGTTCATAGAGATAGCGGTGTAGATATTTCCATGTTTATTCAGATAGCGGTGAAGATGTATGCATGTTTACACAGATAGCGGTGTAGGTATTTCCATGTTCATACAGATAGCGGTGTACATATTTCCATGTTCATACAGATAGCGGTGCTTATATTTCCATGTTCATACAGGTAACGGTGTAGATATTTCCCTGTTTATACAGATAGCAGTGTAGATATTTCCATGTTTATACAGATAGCGGTGTAGATATTTCCAAGTTTATTCAGATAGCGGTTTAGATATCTCCATCTTAATACAGTTGGAGGTGTAGATATTTATATGTTCATACAGATGGCGGTGCAGATATTTCCATGTTCATACAGATGGCGGTGTAGATATTTCCATGTTTATTGAGATAGCGGTGGAGTTATTTCCATGTGTAAAGGGATAGCTTTCTAGATATTTCCATGTGCATGCAGATTGCTGTGTAGATATTTCCATTTTCATGCAGATAACGGTGTAGATATTTCCATGTTCAAACAGATAGCGGTGTAGATATTTCCAAGTTCATAGAGATAGCGGTGTAGATATTTCCATGTTTATTCAGATAGCGGTGAAGATGTGTGCATGTTTACACAGATAGCGGTGTAGGTATTTCCATGTTCATACATATAGCGGTGTAGATATTTCCATGTTCATCCAGATGACTGTGTAGATATATCCATGTTCATACACATGGCGGTGAAGATATTTCCATGTTCCTACAGATAGCGGTGTAGTTATTTCCATGTTCATACAGATATTGGTGTAGATATTTCCATGTTCATACAGATAGCGGTGTAGCTATTTCCATGTTCATGCAGATAGCGGGGTAGATATTTAAATGTTCATCCAGATGGCTGTGTAGATATATCCATGTTCATACAGATGGCGGTGAAGATATTTCCATGTTCATACAGATAGTGGTGTAGATATTTCCATGTTCATACAGATAGCGGTGTAGATATTTCCATGTTCATACAGATATCGGTGTAGATATTTCCATGTTCATCCAGATGGCTGTGTAGATATATCCATTTTCATACAGATGGCGGTGAAGATATTTCCATGTTCATACAGATACCGGTGTAGATATGTCCATGTTCATACAGATAGTGGTGTAGATATTTCCATGTTCATACAGAGAGAGGGGCTGATATTTCCATGTTCAAACAGATAGCGGTGCTGATATTTCCATGTTTATACAGGTAGCGGTGTAGATATTTCCATGTTTATACAGATAGCGGTGTAGATATCTCCATCTTAATACAGATGGCGGTGTAGATATTTATATGTTCATACAGATAGCCGTGCAGATATTTCCATGTTCATACAGATGGCGGTGTAGATATTTCCATGTTCATACAGATAGCGGTGTAGTTATTTCCATGTTCATCCAGATGGCTGTGTGGATATATCCATGTTCATACAGATAGCGGTGTAGATATTTCCATGTTCATAGAGATAGTGCTGTAGATATTTCCATGTTCATACAGATTGCGGTGTAGCTATTTCCATGTTCATACAGATAGCGGTGTAGATATTTCCATGTTCGTACAGATATCGGTGTAGATATTTCCATGTTCATACAGATAGCGGTGTAGATATTTCCATGCTTAAACAGTTAGCGGTGAAGATGTATGCATATTTACACAGATAGCGGTGTAGATATTTCCATGTTCATCCAGATGGCTGTGTTGATATATCCATGTTCATACAGCTGGCAGTGAAGATATTTCCATGTTCGTACAGATAGCGGTGTAGATATTTCCATGTTCATACAGATATTGGTGTAGATATTTCCATGTTCATACAGATAGCGGTGTAGCTATTTCCATGTTCATGCAGATAGCGGTGTAGATATTTCCTTGTTCATCCAGATGGCTGTGAAGATATATCCATGTTCATACAGATGGCGGTGTAAATATTTCCATGTTCATACAGATAGTGGCGTAGGTATTTCCATGTTCATACAGATAGCAGTGTAGCTATTTCCTTGTTCATACAGATAGTGGTGTAGATATTTCCATGTTCATACAGAGAGAGGGGCTGCTATTTCCATGTTCATACAGATAGCAGTGCTGATATTTCCATGTTTATACAGGTAGCGGTGTAGATATTTCCATGTTTATACAGATAGCGGTGTAGATATTTCCATGTTTATACTGATAGCGGTGTAGATATTTCCATGTTTATGCAGATAGCGGTGTAGATATTTCCATGTTTATACAGATAGCGGTGTAGATATCTCCATTTTAATACAGATGGCGGTGTAGATATTTATATGTTCATACAGATGGCGGTGCAGATATTTGCATGTTCATACAGATGGCGGTGTAGATATTTCCATGTTTATAGACATAGCGGTGTAGTTATTTCCATGTGTAAAGAGATAGCTTTGTAGATATTTCCATGTATTTGTAGATAGCTGTGTAGATATTTCCATTTTCATGCAGATAGCGGTGTAGATATTTCCAAGTTTATACAGATAGCGGTGTAGATATCTCCATCTTAATACAGTTGGCGGTGTAGATATTTATATGTTCATACAGATGGCGGTTTAGATATTTCCATGTTCATACAGATAGCGGTGTAGATATTTCCATGTTTACAGATAGCGGTGTAGTTATTTCCATGTTCATCCATATGGCTGTGTAGATATATCCATGTTCATGCAGATGGCGGTGAAGATATTTCCATGTTCATACAGACAGCTGTGTAGATATTTCCATGTTAATACAGATAGCGGTGTAGGTATTTCCATGTTAATACAGATAGTGCTGTAGATATTTCCATGTTCAAACAGATAGCGGTGTAGCTATTTCCATGTTCATACAGATAGCGGTGTAGATATTTCCATGTTCGTACAGATTGCGGTGTAGATATTTCCATATTAATACAGATAGCGATGCTGATATTTCCATGTTTATACAGGTAGCGGTGTTGATATTTCCATGTTTATACAGATAGCGGTGTAGATATTTCCATGTTTATACAGATAGCGGTGTAGATATTTCCAAGTTTATACAGATAGCGGTGTAGATATCTCCATTTAATACAGATGGCTGTGTAGAGATTTATATGTTCATGCAGATGGTGGTGCAGATATTTCCATGTTCATACAGATGGCGGTGTAGATATTTCCATGTTTATAGATATACTGGTGTAGTTATTTCCATGTGTAAAGAGATAGCTTTGTAGACATTTCCATGTAAATGCAGATAGCTGTGTAGATATTTCCATTTTCATGCAGATAGCGGTGTAGATATTTCCATGTTCAAAGAGATAGCGGTGTAGGTATTTCCATGTTCATACAGATAGCGGTGTAGATATTTCCATGTTTATACAGATAGCGGTGTAGATATTTCCATGTTTATACAGATAGCGGTGTAGATATCTCCATCTTAATACAGATGGCGGTGTAGATATTTCCATGTTTATAAAGATAGCGGTGTAGATATCTCCATCTTAATACAGATGGCGGTGTAGATATTTATATGTTCATTCAGATGGCGGTGCAGATATTTCCATGTTCATACAGATGGCGGTGAAGATATTTCCATGTTTATAGGATAGCGGTGTAGTTATTTCCATGTGAAAAGAGATAGCTTTGTAGATATTTCCATGTATATGCAGATAGCTGTGTAGATATTTCCATTTTCATGCAGATAGCGGTGTAGATATTTCCATGTTCAAAGAGATAGCGGTGTAGGTATTTCCATGTTCATACAGATAGCGGTGTAGATATTTCCATGTTTATACAGATAGCGGTGTAGATATTTCCATGTTTATACAGATAACGGTGTAGATATCTCCATCTTAATACAGATGGCGGTGTAGATATTTATATGTTCATACAGATGGCGGTGCAGATATTTCCAAGTTCATACAGATGGCGGTGTAGATATTTCCATGTTTATAGAGATAGTGGTGTAGTTATTTCCATGTGTAAAGGGATAGCATTGTAGATATTTCCATGTATATGCAGATAGCTGTGTAGATATTTCCATTTTCCTGCAGATATCTGTACAGATATTTCCATGTTCAAACAGATAGCGGTGTAGATATTTCCATGTTCATACATATAGTCGTGTAGATATTTCCATGTTTATACAGATAGCGGTGAAGATATATGCATGTTTACACAGACAGCGGTGTAGGTATTTCCATGTTCATACAGATAGCGGTGTAGATATTTCCATGTTCATCCAGATGGCTGTGTAGATATATCCATGTTCATACAGATGGCGGTGAAGATATTTCCATGTTCGTACAGATAGCGGTGTAGATATTTCCATGTTCATACAGATATTGGTGTAGATATTTCCATGTTCATACAGATTGCGGTGTTGCTATTTCCATGTTAATGCAGATAGCGGTGTAGATATTTCCATGTTCATCCAGATGTCTGTGTAGATGTATCCATGTTCATACAGAAGGCGGTGAAGATATTTCCGGGTTCATACAAATAGCGGTGTAAATATTTCCATGTTCATTCAGATAGTGGTGTAGATATTTCCATGTTCATACACATAGCGGTGTAGCTATTTCCATGTTCATACAGATAGCGGTGTAGATATTTCCATCTTCATCCAGATGGCTGTGTAGACATATAAATGTTCATACAGATGGCGGTGAAGATAATTCCATGTTCATACAGATAGCGGTGTAGATATTTCCATGTTCATGCAGATAGTGGTGTAGATATTTCCATGTTCATACAGATAGAGGGGCTGATATTTCCATGTTCATACAGATAGTGGTGCTGATATTTCCATGTTTATACAGGTAGCGTTGTAGAAATTTCCATGTTTATACAGATAGCGGTGTAGATATCTCCATCTTAATTCAGATGGCGATGTAGATATATATATATGTTCATAAAGATGGCCGTGCAGATATTTCCTTGTTCATACAGGTGGCGGTGTAGATATATCCATGTTCATACAGATAGCGGTGTAGTTATTTCCATGTGTAAAGAGATAGCGGTGTAGATATTTCCATGTATATGCAGATAGCAGTGTAGATATTTAAATTTTCATGCAGATAGCGGTTTAGATATTTCCATGTTCAAACAGATAGCGGTGTAGATATTTCCATGTTCATACAGATAGCGGTGTAGATATTTCCATGTTTATACAGATAGCGGTGAAGATGTATGCATGTTTACACAGATAGCGGTGTAGATATTTCCATGTTCATACAGATAGCGGTGTAGATATTTCCATGTTAATCCAGATTGCTGTGAAGATATATCCATGTTCATACAGATAGCGGTGTAGATATTTCCATGTTCATACAGATAGTGCTGTAGATATTTCCATGTTCATGCAAATAGCGGTGTAGCTATTTCCATGTTCATACAGATAGCGGTGTAGATATTTCCATGTTCGTACAGATAGCGGTGTAGATATTTCCATGTTCATACAGATAGCGGTGCTTATATTTCCATGTTCATACAGGTAACGGTGTAGATATTTCCCTGTTTATACAGATAGCAGTGTAGATTTTTCCATGTTTATACAGATAGCGGTGTAGATATTTCCAAGTTTATACAGATAGCGGTGTAGATATCTCCATCTTAATACAGATGGCGGTGTAGAAATTTCCATGTTCATACAGATGGCGGTGCAGATATTTCCATGTTCATACAGATGGCGGTGTAGATATTTCCATGTTTATAGAGATAGCGGTGTAGTTATTTCCATGTGTAAAGGGATAGCTTTGTAGATATTTCCATGTACATGCTGATTGCTGTGTAGATATTTCCATTTTCATGCAGATAGCGGTGTAGATATTTCCATGTTCATCCAGATGGCTCTTTAGACATATCCATGTTCATACAGATGGCGGTGAATATAATTCCATGCTCATACAGATAGCGGTGTAGATATTTCCATGTTCATACAGATAGTGGTGTAGATATTTCCATGTTCATACAGATAGAGGGGCTGATATTTCCATGTTCATACAGATAGCGGTGCTGATACTTCCATGTTTATACAGGTAGCGTTGTAGATATTTCCATGTTTATACAGATAGCGGTGTAGATATCTCCATCTTAATACAGATGGCGATGTAGATATTTATATGTTCATACAGATGGCCGTGCGGATATTTCCATGTTCATACAGATGGCGGTGTAGTTATTTCCCTGTGTAAAGAGATAGCGGTGTAGATATTACCATATACATGCAGATAGCTGTGTAGATATTTCCATTTTCATGCAGAAAATGCGGTTTAGATATTTCCATGTTCAAACAGATAGCGGTGTAGATATTTCCATGTTCATACAGATAGCGGTGTAGATATTTCCATGTTTATACAGATAGCGGTGAAGATGTATGCATGTTTACACAGATAGCGGTGTAGATATTTCCATGTTCATACAGATAGCGGTGTAGATATTTAAATGTTCATCCTGATGGCTGTGTAGATATCTCCATGTTCATACAGAAAGCGGTGTAGATAATTCCATGTTCATGCAGATAGCGGTTTAGATATTTCCATGTTCATCCATATGGCTGTGTAGATATATCCATGTTCATACAGATGGCGGTGAAGATATTTCCATGTTCATACAGATAGCAGTGTAGATATTTCCATGTTCGTACAGATAGTGGTTTAGATATTTCCATGTTCATCCAGATGGCTGTGTAGTTATTTCCATGTTCATACAGATGGCGGTGAAGATATTTCCATTTTCATACAGATAGCGGTGTAGATATTTCCATGTTCATACAGATAGCGGTGTAGATATTTCCATCTTCATACAGATAGCGGTGCTGATATTTCCATGTTTATACAGCTAGCGGTGTAGATATTTCCATGTTTATACTGATAGCGGTGTAGATATTTCCATGTTTATACAGATAACGGTGTAGATATTTCCATGTTCATACAGATAATGGTGTAGATATTTCCATGTTCATACAGATAGCGGTGTAGCTATTTCCATGTTCATGCAGATAGCGGTGTAGATTTTTCCATGTTCATCCAGATGGCTGTGTAGATATATGCATGATCATACAGATGGCGGTGAAGGTATTTCCATGTTCATACAGATAGCGGTGTAGATATTTCCATGTTCATGCAGATAGCGGTGTAGATATTTCCATGTTCATACAGATATCGGTGCTTATATTTCCATGTTTATACAGGTAGCGGTGTAGATATTTCCATGTTTATACAGATAGCGGTGTAGATATATGCATGTTTAAAGAGATAGCGGTGTAGATATTTCCATGTTCATCAAGATGGCTGTGTAGTTATATCCATGTTCATACAGATAGCGGTGTAGATATCTCCATGTTCATACAGATAGGGGTGTAGATATTTCCATGTTCATACAGATAGCGGTGTACGTATTTCCATGTCCATGCAGATAGCGGTGTAGATATTTCCATGTTCATCCAGATGGCTGTGTAGATATATCTATGTTCATACAGATGGCGGTGAAGATATTTCCATGTTCACACAGATAGCAGTGTAGATATTTCCATGTTTATACAGATAGTGGTGTAGATAATTCCATTTTCATACAGATAGCGGTGTAGTTATTTCCATGTGTAAAGAGATAGCTGTGTAGATATTTCAATGTATATTCAGATAGCTGTGTAGATATTTCCATTTTCATGCGGATAGCGGTCTAGATATTTCTAAGTTCAAAAAGATAGCGGTGTAGATATTTCCATGTTCATACAGATAGCGGTGTAGAAATTTCCATGTTTATACAGATAGCGGTGAAGATGTATGCCTGTTTACACAGACAGCGATGTAGATATTTCCATGCTCATACAGATAGCGGTGTAGATATTTCCATGTTCATACAGATAGCGGTTTAGTTATTTCCATGTTCATACAGATAGCGGTGTAGATATTTCCATGTTTACAGATAGCGGTGTAGTTATTTCCATGTTCATCCATATGGCTGTGTAGATATATCCATGTTCATACAGATGGCGGTGAAGGTATTTCCATGTTCATACAGATAGCGGTGTAGATGTTTCCATGTTCATATAGATAGCGGTGTAGATATTTCCATGTTCATACAGATAGCGGTGTAGATATTTCGAAGTTTATACAGGTAGCGGTGTAGATATCTCCATCTTAATACAGATGTCGGTGTAAAGATTTATAAGTTCATACAGATGGTGGTGCAGATATTTCCTTGTTCATACAGATGGCGGTGTAGATATTTCCATGTTGATAGATATACTGGTGTATTTATTTCCATGTGTAAAGAGATAGCTTTGTAGATATTTCCATGTATATGCAGATAGCTGTGTAGATTTTTCCATTTTCATGCACATAGCGGTGTAGATATTTCCATGTTCAAACAGATAGCGGTGTAGTTATTTCCATGTTCATACAGACAGCGGTGTAGATATTCCCATGTTTATACAGATAGCGGTGTAGATATTTCCATGTTTATACAGATAGCGGTGTAGATATCCCCATCTTAATACAGATGGCGGTGTAGATATTTATATGTTCATACACATGGCGCTGCAGATATTTCCATGTTCATACAGATGGCGGTGTTGATATTTCCATGTTTATAGAGATAGCGGTGTAGTTATTTCCAAGTATAAAGAGACAGCTGTGTAGATATTTCCATGTATATGCAGATAGCTGTATAGATATATCCATTTTCATGCAGATAGCAGTGTAGATATTTCCATGTTCAAACAGATAGCGGTGCAGATATTTCCATGTTCATACAGATAGCGGTGTAGATATTTCCATGTTTATACACATAGTGGAGAAGATGTGTGCATGTTTACACAGATAGCGGTGAAGATATTTCCATGTTCATACAGATAGCGGTGTAGATATTTCCATGTTCATCCATATGGCTGTGTAGTTATTTCCATGTTCATACACATGGCGGTGAAGATATTTCCATGTTCATACAGATAGCGGTGTAGATATTTCCATGTTCATACAGATAGCGGTGTAGATATTTCCATGTTCATACAGATAGCCGTGCTGATATTTCCATGTTCATCCAGATGGCTGTGTAGATATATCCATGTTCGTACAGATGGCAGTTAAGATATTTCCATGTTCATACAGATGGCGGTGTAGATATTTCCGTGTTCATACAGATACCGGTGATGATATTTCCATGTTTATAAAGGTAGCGGTGTAGATATTTCCATGTTTATGCAGATAGCGGTGTAGATATTTCCATGTTTATACAGATAGCGGTGTAGACATTTCCATGTTCGTACAGATAGAGGTGTAGATATTTCCATATTAATACAGATAGCGATGCTTATATTTCCATGTTTATACAGGTAGCGGTGTAGATATTTCCATGTTTATACAGAGAGCGGTGTAGGTATTTCCATGTTCATACAGATAGTGGTGTAGATATTTCCAAGTTTATACAGATAGCTGTGTAGATATCTCCATCTTAATACAGATGGCGGTGTAGAGATTTATATGTTCATACAGATGGTGGTGCAGATATTTCCATGTTCATACAGATGGCGGTGTAGATATTTCCATGTTTATAGATATACTGGTGTAGTTATTTCCATGTGTAAAGAGATAGCTTTGTAGACATTTCCATGTATATGCAGATAGCTGTGTAGATATTTACATTTTCATGCAGATAGCGGTCTAGATATTTCCATGTTCAAACAGATAGCGGTGTAGGTATTTCCATGTTCATACAGATAGCGGTGTAGATATTTCCATGTTTATACAGATAGCGGTGTAGATATTTCCATGTTTATACAGATAGCGGTGTAGATATCTCCATCTTAATACAGATGGCGGTGTAGATATTTATATGTTCATTCAGATGGCGGTGCAGATATTTCCATGTTCATACAGATGGCGGTGTAGATATTTCCATGTTTATAGGATAGCGGTGTAGTTATTTCCATGTGAAAAGAGATAGCTTTGTAGATATTTCCATGTATAGGCAGATAGCTGTGTAGATATTTCCATGTTCCTACAGATAGCGGTGCTGATATTTCCATGTTTATACAGGTAGCGGTGTAGATATTTCCATGTTTATACAGATAGCGGTGTAGATATTTCCATGTTGATTCAGAGAGCGGTGTAGATATTTCCGTGTTCATACAGATAGCGGTGTAGATATTTCCATGTTCATACAGATAGTGGTGTAGATATTTCCATGTTCATACAGATAGCGGTGTAGCTATTTCCATCTTCATACAGATAGCGGTGTAGATATTTCCATGTTCATCCAGATGGCTGTGTAGATATATCCATGTTCATACAGATGGCGGTGAAGATATTTCCATGTTCATTCAGATAGCGGTGTAGATATTTCCATGTTCATCCAGACGGCTGGGTAGATATATCCATGTTCATACAAATGGCGGTGAAGATATTTCCATGTTTATACAGATAGCGGTGAAGATGTATGCATGTTTACACAGATAGCGGTGTAGATATTTGCATGTTCATACAGATAGTGGTGTAGATATTTCCATGTTCATACAGATAGAGGGGCTGATATTTCCATGTTCATACAGATAGCGGTGCTGATATTTCCATATTTATACAGGTAGCGTTGTAGATATTTCCATGTTTATACAGATAGCGGTGTAGATATCTCCATCTTAATTCAGATGGCGATGTAGATATTTATATGTTCATAAAGATGGCCGTGCAGATATTTCCATGTTCATACAGATGGCGGTGTAGATATATCCATGTTCATACAGATAGCGGTGTAGTTATTTCCATGTGTAAAGAGATAGCGGTGTAGATATTTCCATGGATATGCAGATAGCAGTGTAGATATTTCCATTTTCATGCAGATAGCGGTTTAGAGATTTCCATGTTCAAACAGATAGCGGTGTACATATTTCCATGTTCATACAGATAGCGGTGTAGATATTTCCATGTTTATACAGATAGCGGTGAAGATGTATGCATGTTTACACAGATAGCGGTGTAGATATTTCCATGTTCATACAGATAGCGGTGTAGATATTTCCATGTTCATCCAGATGGCTGTGTAGATATATCCATGTTCATACAGATAGCGGTGTAGATATTTCCATGTTCATACAGATTGTGCTGTAGATATTTCCATGTTCATGCAGATAGCGCTGTAGCTTTTTCCATGTTCATACAGATAGCGGTGTAGATATTTCCATGTTCGTACAGATAGCGGTGTAGATATTTCCATATTCATACAGATAGCGGTGCTTATATTTCCATGCTCATACAGGTAACGGTGTAGATATTTCCCTGTTTATACAGATAGCAGTGTAGATATTTCCATGTTTATACAGATAGCGGTGTAGATATTTCCAAGTTTATACAGATAGCGGTGTAGATATCTCCATCTTAATACAGTTGGCAGTGTAGATATTTATATGTTCATACAGATGGCGGTGCAGATATATCCATGTTCATACAGATGGCGGTGTAGATATTTCCATGTTTATAGAGATAGCGGTGTAGTTATTTCCATGTGTAAAGGGATAGCTTTGTAGATATTTCCATGTACATGCAGATTGCTGTGTAGATATTTCCATTTTCATGCAGATAGCGGTGTAGATATTTCCATGTTCAAACAGATAGCAGTGTAGATATTTCCCTGTTTATGCAGATAGCAGTGTAGATATTTCCATGTTTATACAGATAGCGGTGTAGATATTTCTATGTTTATTCAGCTAGCGGTGTAGATATTTCCATGTTTATACAGATAGCAGTGTAGATATTTCCATGTTTATACAGATAGCGGTGTAGATATTTCCAAGTTTATACAGATAGCGGTGTAGATATCTCCATCTTAATACAGTTGGCGGTGTAGATATTTATATGTTCATACAGATGGCGGTTTAGATATTTCCATGTTCATACAGATAGAGGTGAAGATATTTCCATGTTTACAGATAGCGGTGTAGTTATTTCCATGTTCATCCATATGGCTGTGTAGATATATCCATGTTCATACAGATGGCGGTGAAGATATTTCCATGTTCATACAGACAGCGGTGTAGATATTTCCATGTTCATACAGATAGCGGTGTAGGTATTTCCATGTTAATACAGATAGTGCTGTAGATATTTCCATGTTCAAACATAAAGCGGTGTAGCTATTTCCATGTTCATACAGATAGCGGTGTAGATATTTCCATGTTCGTACAGATTGCGGTGTAGATATTTCCATATTAATACAGATAGCGATGCTTATATTTCCATGTTCCTACAGATAGAGGTGCTGATATTTCCATGTTTATACAGGTAGCGGTGTGGATATTTCCATGTTTGTACAGATAGCGGTGTAGATATTTCCATGTTTATACAGATAGCAGTGTAGATATTTCCATTTTCATGCAGATAGCGGTGTAGATATTTCCATGTTCAAACAGATAGCGGTGTAGATATTTCCAAGTTCATAGAGATAGCGGTGTAGATATTTCCATGTTTATTCAGATAGCGGTGAAGATGTATGCATGTTTACACAGATAGCGGTGTAGGTATTTCCATGTTCATACAGATAGCGGTGTAGATATTTCCATGTTCATCCAGATGACTGTGTAGATATATCCATGTTCATACACATGGCGGTGAAGATATTTCCATGTTTATTCAGATAGCGGTGAAGATGTATGCATGTTTACACAGATAGCGGTGAAGATATTTCCATGTTCATACAGATAGCGGTGTAGATATTTCCATGCTTAAACAGTTAGCGGTGAAGACGTATGCATATTTAGACAGATAGCGGTGTAGATATTTCCATGTTCATCCAGATGGCTGTGTTGATATATCCATGTTCATACAGCTGGCGGTGAAGATATTTCCATGTTCGTACAGATAGCGGTGTAGATATTTCCATGTTCATACAGATATTGGTGTAGATATTTCCATGTTCATACAGATAGCAGTGTAGCTATTTCCTTGTTCATACAGATAGTGGTGTAGATATTTCCATGTTCATACAGAGAGAGGGGCTGATATTTCCATGTTCATACAGATAGCGGTGCTGATATTTCCATGTTTATACAGGTAGCGGTGTAGATATTTCCATGTTTATACAGATAGTGGTGTAGATATTTCCATGTTCATACACATAGAGGGGCTGATATTTCCATGTTCATACAGATAGCGGTGCTGATATTTCCATGTTTATACAGGTAGCGTTGTAGATATTTCCATGTTTATACAGATAGCGGTGGAGATATCTCCATCTTAATTCAGATGGCGATGTAGATATTTATATGTTCATAAATATGGCCGTGCAGACATTTCCATGTTCATACAGATGGCGGTGTAGATATATCCATGTTCATACAGATAGCGGTGTAGTTATTTCCATGTGTAAAGAGATAGCGGTGTAGATATTTCCATGTATATGCAGATAGCAGTGTAGATATTTCCATTTTCATGCAGATAGCGGTTTAGATATTTCCATGTTCAAACAGATAGCGGTGTAGATATTTCCATGTTCATACAGATAGCGGTGTAGATATTTCCATGTTTATACAGATAGCGGTGAAGATGTATGCATGTTTACACAGATAGCGGTGTACATATTTCCATGTTCATACAGATAGCGGTGTAGATATTTCCATATTCATCCAGATGGCTGTGTAGATATATCCATGTTCATACAGATAGCGGTGTAAATATTTCCATGTTCATACAGATAGTGCTGTAGATATTTCCATGTTCATGCAGATAGCGGTGTAGCTATTTCCATGTTCATACAGATAGTGGTGTAGATATTTCCATGTTCGTACAGATAGCGGTGTAGATATTTCCAAGTTTATACAGATAGCGGTGTAGATATCTCCATCTTAATACAGTTGGCGGTGTAGATATTTATATGTTCAAACAGATGGCGGTGCAGATATTTCCATGTTCATACAGATGGCGGTGTAGATATTTCCATGTTTATAGAGATAGCGGTGTAGCTATTTCCATGTTCATACAGATAGCGGTGTAGATATTTCCATGTTCGTACAGATAGCGGTGTAGATATTTCCATGTTCATACAGATAGCGGTGCTTATATTTCCATGTTTATACAGGTAGCGATGTAGATATTTCCATGTTTATACAGATAGCGTTGTACATATTTCCATGTTTATACAGATAGCGGTGTAGATATTTCCAAGTTTATACAGATAGCGGTGTAGATATTTCCAAGTTTATACAGATAGCGGTGTAGTTATTTCCATCTTAATACAGTTGGCGGTGTAGATATTTATATGTTCTTACAGATGGCGGTGCAGATATTTCCATGTTCATACAGATGGCAGTGTAGATATTTCCATGTTAATAGAGATAGCGGTGTAGGTATTTCCATGTTCATACAGATAGCGGTGTAGATATTTCCATGTTCATACAGATAGTGGTGTAGATATTTCCATGTTCATACAGATAGCGGTGTAGCTATTTCCATGTTCATACAGATAGCGGTGTAGATATTTCCATGTTCATCCAGATGGCTGTGTAGATATATCCATGCTCATACAGATGACGGTGAATGTAATTCCATGTTCATACAGATAGCGGTTTAGATATTTCCATGTTCATTCAGATAGTGGTGTAGATATTTCCATGTTCATACCGATAGAGGGGCTGATATTTCCATGCTCATACTGATAGCGGTGCTGATATTTCCATGTTTATACAGATAGCGGTGTAGACATTTCCATGTTTATACAGATAGCGGTGTAGATATTTCCATGTTTATACAGATAGCGGTGAAGGTGTATGCATGTTTACACAGATAGCGGTGTAGCTATTTCCATGTTCATACAGATAGCGGTGCTGATATTTCCATGTATATACAGGTAGCGGTGTAGATATTTCCATGTTTATACAGATAGCGGTGTAGATATTTCCATCTTTATACAGATAGCGGTGTAGTTATTTCCTTGTTTATACAGATAGCGGTGTAGATATCCCCATCTTAATACAGATGGCAGTGTAGATATTTATATGTTCATACAGATGGCGGTGCAGATATTTCCATGTTCATACAGATGGCGGTGTAGATATTTCCATGTTTATAGAGATAGCGGTGTAGTTATTTCCATGAGTAAAGAGATAGCTTTGTAGATATTTCCATGTATATGCAGATAGCCGTGTAGGTATTTCCATTTTCATGCAGATAGCGGTGTAGATATTTCCATGTTCAAACAGATATCGGTGTAGATATTTCCATGTTCATACAGATAGCGGTGTAGATATTTCCATGTTCATACAGATAGCGGTGCTGATATTTCCATGTTTATACAGGTAGCGGTGTAGATATTTCCATGTTCATACAGATAGCGGTGTAGCTATGTCCATGTTCATGCAGATAGCGGTGTAGATATTTCCATGTTCGTACAGATAGCGGTGTAGATATTTCCATGTTCATACAGATAGCGGTGTAGATATTTCCATCTTTATACTGATAGCGGTGAAGATGTATGCATGTTTACACAGATAGCGGTGTAGATATTTCCATGTTCATACAGATAGCGGTGCTGATATTTCCTTGTTTATACAGGTAGCGGTGTAGATATTTCCATGTTTATACAGATAGCGGTGTAGATATTTCCATGTTTGTACAGATAGCGTTGTAGATATTTCCATGTTTATACAGTTAGCGGTGTAGATATCTCCATCTTAATACAGGTGGCGGTGTAGCTATTTATATGTTCATACAGATGGCGGTGCAGATATTTCCATGTTCATACAGATGGCGGTGTAGATATTTCCATGTTTATAGAGATAGCGGTGTAGTTATTTTCTTGTGTAAAGAGACAGCTTTGTAGATATTTCCATGTATATGCAGATAGCTTTGTAGATATTTCCATTTTCATGCAGATAGCGGTGTAGATATTTCCATGTTCATACAGATAGCGGTGTAGGTATTTCCATGTTCATACAGATAGCGGTGTAGATATTTCCATGTTTATACAGATAGCGGTGTAGATATTTCCATCTTCATACAGATAGCGGTGTAGATATTTCCATGTTTATACAGATAGCGGTGTAGATATTTCCATCTTCATACAAATAGCGGTGTAGATATTTCCATGTTCATACAGATAGCGGTGTAGATATTTCCATGTTTATGCAGATAGCGGTGTAGATATTTCCATGTTTATACAGATAGCGGTGTAGATATCTCCATCTTAATACAGATGGCGGTGTAGATATTTATGTGTTCATACACATGGCGGTGCAGATATTTCCATGTTTATACAGATGGCGGTGTAGTTATTTCCATGTTTATAGAGATAGCGGTGTAGTTATTTCCATGTGTAAAGAGATAGCTGTGTAGATATTTCCATGTATATGCAGATAGCTGTGTAGATATTTCCATTTTCATGCAGATAGCGGTGTAGATATTTCCATGTTCATACAGATAGCGGTGTAGATATTTCCATGTTTATACAGATAGCGGAGAAGATGTATGCATGTTTACACAGATAGCGGTGAAGATATTTCCATGTTCATACAGATAGCGGTGTAGATATTTCCATGTTCACCTAGATGACTGTGTAGTTATTTCCATGTTCATACACATGGCGGTGAAGATATTTCCATGTTCATACAGATAGCGGTGTAGATATTTCCATGTTCATACAGATAGCGGTGTAGATATTTCCATGTTAATACAGATAGCGGTGCTGATATTTCCATGTTCATCCAGATGGCTGTGTAGATATATCCATGTTCGTACAGATGGCGCTGAAGATATTTCCATGTTCATACTGATGGCGGTGTGGATATTACCATGATCATACAGATAGCGGTGATGATATTTCCATGTTTATAAACGTAGCGGTGTAGATATTTCCATGTTTATACAGATAGCGGTGTAGATATTTCCATGTTTATAGAGATAGCGTTGTGGATATTTCCATGTTTATACAGATAGAGGTGTAGATATCTCCATCTTAATACAGATGGCGGTGTAGATATTTATATGTTCATACAGATGGCGGTGCAGATATTTCCATGCTCATACAGATGTCGGTGTAGATATTACCATGTTCATACAGATAGCGGTGTGGTTATTTCCATGTGTAAAGAGATAGCTGTGTAGATATTTCCATGTATATGCAGATATCTGTTTAGATATTTCCATTTTCATGCAGATAGCGGTGTAGATATTTCCATGTTCAAACAGATATTGGTTTAGATATTTCCATGTTCATACAGATAGCGGTGTAGATATTTCCATGTTTATACAGATAGCGGTGAAGACGTGTGCCTGTTTACACAGATAGAGGTGTAGATATTTTCATGTTTATCCAGATGGCTGTGTAGATATATCCATGTTCATACAGATAGCGGTGTAGATATCTCCATGTTCATACAGACAGTGGTGTAGATATTTCCATGTTCATACAGATAGCGGTATAGCTATTTCCAAGTCCATGCAGATAGCGGTGTAGATATTTCCATGTTCATCCAGATGGTTGTGTGGATATATCCATCTTCATGCAGATGGCGGTGAAGATATTTCCATGTTCATAAAGATAGCCGTGTAGATATTTCCATGTTCATACAGATAGTGGTGTAGATAATTCCATGTTCATACAGATAGTGGTGTAGTTATTTCCATGTGTAAAGAGATAGCTGAGTAGATATTTCCATTTATATTCAGATAGCTGTGTAGATATTTCCATTTTCATGCAGATAGCGGTGAAGATAATTCTAAGTTCAAAAAGATAGGGGTGTAGATATTTCCAAGTTCATACAGATAGCGGTGTAGAAATTTCCATGTTTATACAGATAGCGGTGAAGATGTATGCGTCTTTACACAGATAGTGGTGTAGATATTTCCATGTTCATACAGCTAGCGGTGTAGATATTTCCATGTTCATCCAGATGGCTGTGTAGATATATCCATGTTCATACAGATGGCGTTGAAGATATTTCCATGTTCATACAGATAGCGGTGTAGATATTTCCATGTTTACAGAGAGCGGTGTAGTTATTTCCATGTCCATCCATATGGCTGTGTAGATATATCCATGTTCATACAGATGGCGGTGAACGTATTTCCATGTTCATACAGATAGCGGTGTAGATATTTCCATGTTCATATAGATAACGGTGTAGATATTCCCATGTTTATACAGATAGCGGTGTAGATATTTCCATGTTTATACAGATAGCGGTGTAGATATCTCCATCTTAATACAGATGGCGGTGTAAAGATTTATATGTTCATACACATGGCGGTGCAGATATTTCCATGTTCATACAGATGGCGGTGTAGATATGTCCATGTTTATAGAGATAGCGGTGTAGTTATTTCCAAGTATAAAGAGACAGCTGTATAGATATTTCCATGTATATGCAGATAGCTGTGTAGATATTTCCATTTTCATGCAGATAGCGGTGTAGATATTTCCATGTTCAAACAGATAGCGGTGCAGATATTTCCATGTTCATACAGATAGTGGTGTAGATATTTCCATGTTCATACAGATAGCGGAGAAGATGTAAGCATGTTTAAACAGATAGCAGTGAAGATATTTCCATGTTCATACAGATAGCGGTGTAGATATTTCCATGTTCATCCAGATGGCTGTGTAGTTATTTCCATGTTCATACACATGGCGGTGAAGATATTTCCAAGTTCATACAGATAGCGGTGTAGATATTTCCATGTTCATACAGATAGCGGTGCTGATATATCCATGTTCATCCAGATGGCTGTGTAGATATATCCATATTCGTACAGATGGCGGTGAAGATATTTCCATGTTCATACAGATAGCGGTGTAGATATTTCCGTGTTCATACAGATACCGGTGATGAGATTTCCATGTTTATACAGGTAGCGGTGTAGATATTTCCCTGTTTATGCAGATAGCGGTGTAGATATTTCCATGTTTATACAGATAGCGCTGTAGATATTTCCATGTTTATATAGATAGAGGAGTAGATATCTCCATCTTAATACAGATGGCGGTGTAGATATTTATATGTTCATACAGATGGCGGTGCAGATATTTCCATGTTCATACAGATGGCGGTGTATATATTACCATGTTCATACAGATAGCGGTGAAGTTATTTCCATGTGTAAAGACATAGCTGTGTAGATATTTCCAAGTATATGCAGATAGCTGTGTAGATATTTCCATTTTCATGCAGATATCGGTGTAGATATTTCCATGTTCAAACAGATATCGGTGTAGATATTTCCATGTTCATACTGATAGCGGTGTAGATATTTCCATGTTTATACAGATAGCGGTGAAGATGTATGCATGTTTACACAGATAGCGGTGTAGATATTTCCATGTTCATCCAGATGGCTGTGTAGTTATATCCATGTTCTTACAGATAGCGGTGTAGATATCTCCATGTTCATAGAGATAGTGGTGTAGATAATTCCATGTTCATACAGATAGTGGTGTAGTTATTTCCATGTGTAAAGAGATAGCTGAGTAGATATTTCCATGTATATTCAGATAGCTGTGTAGATATTTCCATTTTCATGCAGATAGCGGTGAAGATAATTCTAAGTTCAAAAAGATAGCGGTGTAGATATTTCCAAGTTCATACAGATAGCGGTGTAGAAATTTCCATGTTTATACAGATAGCGGTGAAGATGTATGCCTGTTTACACAGATAGTGGTGTAGATATTTCCATGTTCATACAGCTAGCGGTGTAGATATTTCCATGTTCATCCAGATGGCTGTGTAGATATATCCATGTTCATACAGATGGCGTTGAAGATATTTCCATGTTCATACAGATAGCGGTGTAGATATTTCCATGTTTACAGATAGCGGTGTAGTTATTTCCATGTCCATCCATATGGCTGTGTAGATATTTCCATGTTCATACAGATGGCGGTGTAGATATGTCCATGTTTATAGAGATAGCGGTGTAGTTATTTCCAAGTATAAAGAGACAGCTGTGTAGATATTTCCATGTATATGCAGATAGCTGTGTAGATATTTCCATTTTCATGCAGACAGCGGTGTAGATATTTCCATGTTCAAACAGATAGCGGTGCAGATATTTCCATGTTCATACAGATAGCGGTGTAGATATTTCCATGTTCATACAGATAGCGGAGAAGATGTAAGCATGTTTAAACAGATAGCAGTGAAGATATTTCCATGTTCATACAGATAGCGGTGTAGATATTTCCATGTTCATCCAGATGGCTGTGTAGTTATTTCCATGTTCATACACAAGGCGGTGAAGATATTTCCAAGTTCATACAGATAGCGGTGTAGATATTTCCATGTTCATACAGATAGCGTTGCTGATATATCCATGTTCATCCAGATGGCTGTGTAGATATATCCATGTTCGTACAGATGGCGGTGAAGACATTTCCATGTTCATACAGATAGCGGTGTAGATATTTCCGTGTTCATACAGATACCGGTGATGAGATTTCCATGTTTATACAGGTAGCGGTGTAGATATTTCCCTGTTTATGCAGATAGCGGTGTAGATATTTCCATGTTTATACAGATAGCGCTGTAGATATTTCCATGTTTATATAGATAGAGGAGTAGATATCTCCATCTTAATACAGATGGCGGTGTAGATATTTATATGTTCATACAGATGGCGGTGCAGATATTTCCATGTTCATACAGATGGCGGTGTATATATTACCATGTTCATACAGATAGTGGTGAAGTTATTTCCATGTGTAAAGAGATAGCTGTGTAGATATTTCCAAGTATATGCAGATAGCTGTGTAGATATTTCCATTTTCATGCAGATAGCGGTGTAGATATTTCCATGTTCAAACAGATATCGGTGTAGATATTTCCATGTTCATACTGATAGCGGTGTAGATATTTCCATGTTTATACAGATAGCGGTGAAGATGTATGCATGTTTACACAGATAGCGGTGTAGATATTTCCATGTTCATCCAGATGGCTGTGTAGTTATATCCATGTTCTTACAGATAGCGGTGTAGATATCTCCATGTTCATACAGATAGTGGTGTAGATATTTCCATGTTCATACAGATAGCGGTGTAGCTATTTCCATGTCCATACAGATAGCGGTGTAGATATTTCCATGTTCATCCAGATAGCTGTGTAGATATATCTATGTTCATACAGATGGCGGTGAAGATATTTCCATGTTCATACAGATAGCAGTGTAGATATTTCCATGTTCATACAGATAGTGGTGTAGATAATTCCATGTTCATACAGATAGCAGTGTAGTTATTTCCATGTGTAAAGAGATAGCTGTGTAGATATTTCCATGTATATTCAGATAGCTGTGTAGATATTTCCATTTTCATGCAGATAGCGGTGTAGATATTTCTAAGTTCAAAAACATAGCGGTGTAGATATTTCCATGTTCATTCAGATAGTGGTGTAGAAATTTCCATGTTTATACAGATAGCGGTGAAGATGTATGCCTGTTTACACAGATAGCGGTGTAGATATATCCATGTTCATACAGATAGCGGTGTAGATATTTCCATGTTCATCCAGAAGGCTGTGTAGATATATCCATGTTCATACAGATGGCGTTGAAGATATTTCCATGTTCATACAGATAGCGGTGAAGATATTTCCATGTTCATACAGATAGCGGTTCAGATATTTCCATGTTCATACAGATAGCGGTGTAGATATTTCCATGTTGACAGATAGCGGTGTAGTTATTTCCATGTTCATCCATATGGCTGTGTAGATATATCCATGTTCATACAGATGGCGGTGAAGATATTTCCATGTTCATACAGACAGCGGTGCTGATATTTCCATGTTCATACAGATAGCGGTGTAGGTATTTCCATGTTAATACAGTTGCGGTGTAGATATTTCCATGTTTATACAGATAGTGATGTAGATATCTCCATCTTAATACAGGTGGCGGAGTAGATATTTATATGTTCAAACAGATGGCGGTGGAGACATTTCCATGTTCATACAGATGGCGGTGTAGATATTTCCATGGTTGTAGAGATAGCGGTGTAGTTATTTACATGTGTAAAGAGATAGCTGTGTGGATATTTGCATGTATATGCAGATAGCTGTGTAGATATTTCCATTTTCATGCAGATAGCGATGTAGATATTTCCATGTTCAAACAGATAGCTGTGTAGATATTTCCATGTTCATACAGATAGCGGTGTAGATATATCCATGTTTATACAGATATCGGTGAAGATGTATGCATGTTTACACAGAGAGCGGTGTAGATATTTCCATGTTCATACAGATAGCGGTTTAGATATTTCCATGTTCATCCAGTTGGCTGTGTAGATATATCCATGTTCACACAGATAGCGGTGTAGGTATTTCCATGTTCATGCACATAGTGCTGTAGATATTTCCATGTTCAAACAGATAGCGGTGTAGCTATTTCCATGTTAATACAGATAGCGGTGTAGATATTTCCATGTTTATAGATATACTGGTGTAGTTATTTCCATGTGTAAAGAGATAGCTTTGTAGACATTTCCATGTATATGCAGATAGCTGTGTAGATATTTCCATTTTCATGCAGATAGCGGTGTAGATATTTCCATGTTCAAACAGATAGCGGTGTAGATATTTCCATGTTCATACAGATAGCGGTGTAGATATTTCCATGTTTATACAGATAGCGGTGTAGTTATTTCCTTGTTTATACAGATAGCGGTGTAGATATCCCCATCTTAATACAGATGGCAGTGTAGATATTTATATGTTCATACAGATGGCGGTGCAGATATTTCCATGTTCATACAGATGGCGGTGTAGATATTTCCATGTTTATAGAGATAGCGGTGTAGTTATTTCCATGTGTAAAGAGATAGCTTTGTAGATATTTCCATGTATATGCAGATAGCCGTGTAGATATTTCCATTTTCATGCAGATAGCGGTGTAGATATTTCCATGTTCAAACAGATATCGGTGTAGATATTTCCATGTTCATACAGATAGCGGTGTAGATATTTCCATGTTCATACAGATAGCGGTGCTGATATTTCCATGTTTATACAGATAGCGGTGTAGATATTTCCATGTTCATACAGATAGCGGTCTAGATATTTCCATGTTCATCCAGATGGCTGTGTAGATATATCCATGTTCATACAGATGGCGGTGAAGATATTTCCATGTTCATACGGATAGCGGTGTAGATATTTCCATGTTCATCCAGATGGCTGTGTAGATATATCCATGTTCATACAGATGGCGGTGAAGATATTTCCATGTTCTTACAGATAGCAGTGTAGATATTTCCATGTTCATACAGATAGTGGTGTAGATAATTCCATGTTCATACAGATAGCGGTGTAGTTATTTCCATGTGTAAAGAGATAGATTGTAGATATTTCCATGTATATTCAGATAGCTGTGTAGATATTTCCATTTTCATGCAGATAGCGGTGTAGATACTTCTAAGTTCAAAAAGATAGCGGTGTAGATATTTCCAAGTTCATACAGATAGCGGTGTAGAAATTTCCATGTTTATACAGATAGCGGTGAAGATGTATGCCTGTTTACACAGATAGTGGTGTAGATATTTCCATGTTCATACAGATAGCGGTGTAGATATTTCCATGTTCATCCAGATGGCTGTGTAGATATATCCATGTTCATACATATGGCGTTGAAGATATTTCCATGTTCATACAGATAGCGGTTTAGATATTTCCATGTTCATACAGATAGCGGTGTAGATATTTCCATGTTTACAGATAGCGGTGTAGTTATTTCCATGTTCATCCATATGGCTGTGTAGATATATCCATGTTCATACAGATGGCGGTGAAGGTATTTCCATGTTCATACAGATAGCGGTGTAGATATTTCCTTGTTCATATAGATAGCGGTGTAGATATTTCCATGTTCATACAGATAGCGGTGTAGATATTTCCAAGTTTATACAGGTAGCGGTGTAGATATCTCCTTCTTAATACAGATGGCGGTGTAAAGATTTATATGTTCATACAGATGGTGGTGCAGATATTTGCATGTTCATACAGATGGCGGTGTAGATATCTCCATGTTTATAGATATACTGGTGTAGTTATTTCCATATGTAAAGAGATATCTTTGTAGACATTTCCATGTATATGCAGATAGCTGTGTAGATATTTCCATTTTCATGCAGATAGCGGTGTAGATATTTCCATGTTCAAACAGATAGCGGTGTAGGTATTTCCATGTTCATACAGATAGCGGTGTAGATATTTCCATGTTTATACAGATAGCGGTGTAGATATTTCCATGTTTATACAGATAGCGGTGTAGATATCTCCATCTTAATACAGATGGCGGTGTAGATATTTATATGTTCATTCAGATGGCGGTGCATATATTTCCATGTTCATACAGATGGCGGTGTAGATATTTCCATGTTTATAGGATAGCGGTGTAGTTATTTCCATGTGAAAAGAGATAGCTTTGTAGATATTTCCATGTATATGCAGATAGCTGTGTAGATATTTCCATTTTCATGCAGATAGCGGAGTAGATATTTCCATGTTCATACAGATAGCGGTGTAGATATTTCCATGTTTATACAGATAGCGGTGAAGATGTATGCATGTTTACACAGATAGCGGTGTAGATATTTCCATGTTCATACAGATAGCGATGTAGATATTTCCATGTTCATCCAGATGGCTGTGTAGGTATATCCATGTTCATACAGATAGCGGTGTAGATATTTCCATGTTCAAACAGATAGTGCTGTAGATATTTCCATGTTCATGCAGATAGCGGTGTAGCTATTTCCATGTTCACACAGATAGCGGTGTAGATATTTCCATGTTCGTACAGATAGCGGTGTAGATATTTCCATGTTCATACAGATAGCGGTGCTTATATTTCCATGTTCATACAGGTAACGTTGTAGATATTTCCCTGTTTATACAGATAGCAGTGTAGATATTTCCATGTTTATACAGATAGCGGTGAAGATATTTCCAAGTTTATACAGACAGCGGTGTAGATACCTCCATCTTAATACAGTTGACGGTGTAGATATTTATATGTTCATACAGATGGCGGTTTAGATATTTCCATGTTCATACAGATAGCGGTGTAGATATTTCCATGTTTACAGATAGCGGTGTAGTTATTTCCATGTTCATCCATATGGCTGTGTAGATATATCCATGTTCATACAGATGGCGGTGAAGATATTTCCATGTTCATACAGACAGCGGTGTAGATATTTCCATGTTCATACAGATAGCGGTGTAGATATTTCCATGTTCGTACAGATTGCGGTGTAGATATTTCCATATTAATACAGATAGCGATGTTTATATTTCCATGTTTATACAGGTAGCGGTGTAGATATTTCCATGTTTATACAGATAGCGGTGTAAATATTTCCATGTTTATACAGATAGCGGTGTAGATATTTCCAAGTTTATACAGATAGCGGTGTAGATATCTCCATCTTAATACAGATGGCGGTGTAGAGATTTATATGTTCATACAGATGGTGGTGCAGATATTTGCATGTTCATACAGATGGCGGTGTAGATATTTCCATGTTTATAGATATACTGGTGTAGTTATTTCCATGTGTGAAGAGATAGCTTTGTAGACATTTCCATGTATATGCAGATAGCTGTGTAGATATTTCCATTTTCATGCAGATAGCGGTGTAGATATTTCCATGTTCAAACAGATAGCGGTGTAGGTATTTCCATGTTCATACAGATAGTGGTGTAGATATTTCCATGTTTATACAGATAGCGGTGTAGATATTTCCATGTTCATACAGATAGCGGTGCTGATATTTCCATGTTTATACAGGTAGCGGTGTAGATATTTCCATGTTCATACAGATAGCGGTCTAGATATTTCCATGTTCATCCAGATGGCTGTGTAGATATATCCATGTTCATACAGATGGCGGTGAAGATATTTCCATGTTCATACGGATAGCGGTGTAGATATTTCCATGTTCATCCAGATGGCTGTGTAGATATATCCATGTTCATACAGATGGCGGTGAAGATATTTCCATGTTCTTACAGATAGCAGTGTAGATATTTCCATGTTCATACAGATAGTGGTGTAGATAATTCCATGTTCATACAGATAGCGGTGTAGTTATTTCCATGTGTAAAGAGATAGCTTTGTAGATATTTCCATGTATATTCAGATAGCTGTGTAGATATTTCCATTTTCATGCAGATAGCGGTGTAGATACTTCTAAGTTCAAAAAGATAGCGGTGTAGATATTTCCAAGTTCATACAGATAGCGGTGTAGAAATTTCCATGTTTATACAGATAGCGGTGAAGATGTATGCCTGTTTACACAGATAGTGGTGTAGATATTTCCATGTTCATACAGATAGCGGTGTAGATATTTCCATGTTCATCCAGATGGCTGTGTAGATATATCCATGTTCATACATATGGCGTTGAAGATATTTCCATGTTCATACAGATAGCGGTTTAGATATTTCCATGTTCATACAGATAGCGGTGTAGATATTTCCATGTTTATAGATAGCGGTGTAGTTATTTCCATGTTCATCCATATGGCTGTGTAGATATATCCATGTTCATACAGATGGCGGTGAAGGTATTTCCATGTTCATACAGATAGCGGTGTAGATATTTCCTTGTTCATATAGATAGCGGTGTAGATATTTCCATGTTCATACAGATAGCGGTGTAGATATTTCCCAGTTTATACAGGTAGCGGTGTAGATATCTCCTTCTTAATACAGATGGCGGTGTAAAGATTTATATGTTCATACAGATGGTGGTGCAGATATTTGCATGTTCATACAGATGGCGGTGTAGATATCTCCATGTTTATAGATATACTGGTGTAGTTATTTCCATATGTAAAGAGATAGCTTTGTAGACATTTCCATGTATATGCAGATAGCTGTGTAGATATTTCCATTTTCATGCAGATAGCGGTGTAGATATTTCCATGTTCAAACAGATAGCGGTGTAGGTATTTCCATGTTCATACAGATAGCGGTGTAGATATTTCCATGTTTATACAGATAGCGGTGTAGATATTTCCATGTTTATACAGATAGCGGTGTAGATATCTCCATCTTAATACAGATGGCGGTGTAGATATTTATATGTTCATTCAGATGGCGGTGCAGATATTTCCATGTTCATACAGATGGCGGTGTAGATATTTCCATGTTTATAGGATAGCGGTGTAGTTATTTCCATGTGAAAAGAGATAGCTTTGTAGATATTTCCATGTATATGCAGATAGCTGTGTAGATATTTCCATTTTCATGCAGATAGCGGAGTAGATATTTCCATGTTCATACAGATAGCGGTGTAGATATTTCCATGTTTATACAGATAGCGGTGAAGATGTATGCATGTTTACACAGATAGCGGTGTAGATATTTCCATGTTCATACAGATAGCGATGTAGATATTTCCATGTTCATCCAGATGGCTGTGTAGATATATCCATGTTCATACAGATAGCGGTGTAGATATTTCCATGTTCAAACAGATAGTGCTGTAGATATTTCCATGTTCATGCAGATAGCGGTGTAGCTATTTCCATGTTCACACAGATAGCGGTGTAGATATTTCCATGTTCGTACAGATAGCGGTGTAGATATTTCCATGTTCATACAGATAGCGGTGCTTATATTTCCATGTTCATACAGGTAACGTTGTAGATATTTCCCTGTTTATACAGATAGCAGTGTAGATATTTCCATGTTTATACAGATAGCGGTGAAGATATTTCCAAGTTTATACAGACAGCGGTGTAGATACCTCCATCTTAATACAGTTGACGGTGTAGATATTTATATGTTCATACAGATGGCGGTTTAGATATTTCCATGTTCATACAGATAGCGGTGTAGATATTTCCATGTTTACAGATAGCGGTGTAGTTATTTCCATGTTCATCCATATGGCTGTGTAGATATATCCATGTTCATACAGATGGCGGTGAAGATATTTCCATGTTCATACAGACAGCGGTGTAGATATTTCCATGTTCATACAGATAGCGGTGTAGGTATATCCATGTTAATACAGATAGTGCTGTAGATATTTCCATGTTCAAGCAGATAGCGGTGTAGCTATTTCCATGTTCATACAGATAGCGGTGTAGATATTTCCATGTTCGTACAGATTGCGGTGTAGATATTTCCATATTAATACAGATAGCGATGTTTATATTTCCATGTTTATACAGGTAGCGGTGTAGATATTTCCATGTTTATACAGATAGCGGTGTAGATATTTCCATGTTTATACAGATAGCGGTGTAGATATTTCCAAGTTTATACAGATAGCGGTGTAGATATCTCCATCTTAATACAGATGGCGGTGTAGAGATTTATATGTTCATACAGATGGTGGTGCAGATATTTGCATGTTCATACAGATGGCGGTGTAGATATTTCCATGTTTATAGATATACTGGTGTAGTTATTTCCATGTGTGAAGAGATAGCTTTGTAGACATTTCCATGTATATGCAGATAGCTGTGTAGATATTTCCATTTTCATGCAGATAGCGGTGTAGATATTTCCATGTTCAAACAGATAGCGGTGTAGGTATTTCCATGTTCATACAGATAGTGGTGTAGATATTTCCATGTTTATACAGATAGCGGTGTAGATATTTCCATGTTTATACAGATAGCGGTGTAGATATCTCCATCTTAATACAGATGGCGGTGTAGATATTTATATGTTCATTCAGATGGCGGTGCAGATATTTCCATGTTCATACAGATGGCGGTGTAGATATTTCCATGTTTATAGGATAGCGGTGTAGTTATTTCCATGTGAAAAGAGATAGCTTTGTAGATATTTCCATGTATATGCAGATGGCGGTGTAGATATTTCCATATTTATAGGATAGCGGTGTAGTTATTTCCATGTGAAAAGAGATAGCTTTGTAGATATTTCCATGTATATGCAGATAGCTGTGTAGATATTTCCATTTTCATGCAGATAGCGGTGTAGATATTTCCATGTTCAAACAGATATCGTTGTAGATATTTCCATGTTCATACAGATAGCGGTGCTGATATTTCCGTGTTTATACAGGTAGCGGTGTAGGTATTTCCATGTTTATACAGATAGCGGTGTAGATATTTCCATGTTTATACAGATAGCGGTGTACATATTTCCATGTTTATACAGATACCGGTGTAGATATCTCCATCTTAATATAGATGGCCGTGTAGATATTTATATGTTCATACAGATGGCGGTGCAGATATTTCCATGTTCATACAGATAGCGGTGTTGATATTTCCATGTTCATACAGATAGCGGTGTTGTTATTTCCATGTGTAAAGAGATAGCTGTGTAGATATTTCCATGTATATGCAGATAGCTGTGTAGATATTTCCATTTTCATGCAGATAGCGGTGTAGATATTTCCATGTTCAAACAGATAGCGGTGTAGATATTTCCATGTTCATCCAGATAGCGGTGTAGATATTTCCATGTTTATACAGATAGCAGGGAAGATATATGCATGTTTACACAGATAGCGGTCTAGATATTTCCATGTTCATCCAGATGGCTGTGTTGATATATCCATGTTCATACAGATAACGGTGTTGATATTTCCATGTTCATACAGATAATGGTGTAGATATTTCCATGTTCATACAGATAGCGGTGTAGCTATTTCCATGTTCATGCAGATAGCGGTGTAGATTTTTCCATGTTCATCCAGATGGCTGTGTAGATATATGCATGATCATACAGATGGCGGTGAAGGTATTTCCATGTTCGTACAGATAGCGGTGTAGATATTTCCATGTTCATGAAGATAGCGGTGTAGATATTTCCATGTTCATACAGATATCGGTGCTTATATTTCCATGTTTATACAGGTAGCGGTGTAGATATTTCCATGTTTATACAGATAGCCGTGTAGATATTTCCATGTTTATACAGATAGCGGTGTAGATATTTCCAAGTTCATACAGATAGTGGTGTAGATATTTTCATGTTCATACAGATAGCGGTGTAGCTATTTCCATGTTCATACAGATAGCGGTGTAGATATTTCCATGTTCATACAGATAGCGGTGTAGATATTTCCATGTTCATACAGATAGCGGTGTAGCTATTTCCATGTTCATGCAGATAGTGGTGTAGATATTTCCATGTTCATACAGATGGCTGTGTAGACATATCCATGTTCATACAGATGGCGGTGAAGGTAATTCCATGTTCATACAGATAGCGGTGTAGATAATTCCATGTTCATACAGATATTGGTGTAGATATTTCCATGTTCGTACAGATTGAGGGGCTGATATTTCCATGTTCATACAAATAGCGGTGTTGATAATTCCATGTTTATACAGGTAGCAGTGTAGATATTTCCATGTTCATCCAGATGGCTGTGTAGATATATCCATGTTCATACGGATGGCTGTGAAGATATTTCCATGTTCGTACAGATGGCGGTGTAGATATTTCCATGTTCATACAGATATGGGTGTAGATATTTCCATGTTCATACAGATATGGGTGTAGCTATTTCCATGTTCATGCAGGTAGCGGTGTAGATATTTCCATGTTCATCCGGATTGCTGTGTAGATATATCCATGTTCATACAGATGGCGGTGAAGATATTTCCATGTTCATACAGATATTGGTGTAGATATTTCCATGTTCATACTGATAGCGGTGTAGCTATTTCCATGTTCATACAGATAGCGGTGTAGATATTTCCATGTTCATCCAGATGGCTGTGTAGATATATCCATGTTCATACAGATAGCGGTGTAGATATTTCCATGTTCATCCAGATGGCTGTGTAGATATATCCATGTTCATACAGATAGCGGTGTAGATATTTCCATGTTCATACAGATAGTGCTGTAGATATTTCCATGTTCATACAGATTGCGGTGTAGCTATTTCCATGTTCATACAGATAGCGGTGTAGATATTTCCATGTTCGTACAGAGAGCGGTGTAGATATTTCCATGTTCATACAGATAGAGGTGCTTATATTTCCATGTTCATACAGGTAGCGGTGTAGATATTTCCCCGTTTATACAGATAGCAGTGTAGATATTTCCATGTTTATACAGATAGCGGTGTAGTTATTTCCAAGTTTTTACAGATAACGGTGTAGATATCTCCATCTTAATACAGATGGTGCAGTAGATATTTATATGTTCAAACAGATAGCGGTGCAGATATTTCCAAGTTCATACAGATGGCGGTGTAGATATTTCCATGTTTATAGAGATAGCGGTGTAGTTTTTTCCATGTGTAAAGGGATAGCTTTGTAGATATTTCCATGTATATGCAGATAGCTGTGTAGATATTTCCATTTTCATGCAGATAGCGGTGCAGATATTTCCTTGTTCAAACAGATAGCGGTGTAGATATTTCCATGTTCATACAGATAGTGGTGTAGATATTTCCATGTTTATACAGATAGCGGTGAAGATATATGCATGTTTACACAGACAGCGGTGTAGGTATTTCCATGTTCATACAGATAGCGGTGTAGATATTTCCATGTTCATCCAGATGGCTGTGTAGATATATCCATGTTCATACAGATGGCGGTGAAGATATTTCCATGTTCGTACAGATAGCGGTGTAGATATTTCCATGTTCATACAGATATTGGTGTAGATATTTCCATGTTCATACAGATAGCGGTGTTGCTATTTCCATGTTCATGCAGATAGCGGTGTAGATATTTCCATGTTCATCCAGATGTCTGTGTAGATATATCCATGTTCATACAGATGGCGGTGAAGATATTTCCAGGTTCATACAAATAGCGGTGTAAATATTTCCATGTTTATTCAGATAGTGGTGTAGATATTTCCATGTTCATACAGATAGCGGTGTAGCTATTTCCATGTTCATACAGATAGCGGGGTAGATATTTCCATGTTCATCCAGATGGCTATGTAGATATATCCATGTTCATACAGATAGCGGTGTAGATATTTCCATGTTCATCCAGATGGCTGTGTAGATATATCCATGTTCATACAGCTAGCGGTGTAGATATTTCCATGTTCATACAGATAGTGCTGTAGATATTTCCATGTTCATACAGATTGCGGTGTAGCTATTTCCATGTTCATACAGATAGCGGTGTAGATATTTCCATGTTCGTACAGATAGCGGTGTAGATATTTCCATGTTCATACAGATAGAGGTGCTTATATTTCCATGTTCATACATGTAGCGGTGTAGATATTTCCCCGTTTATACAGATAGCAGTGTAGATATTTCCATGTTTATACAGATAGCGGTGTAGATATTTCCAAGTTTATACAGATAACGGTGTAGATATCTCCATCTTAATACAGATGGCGGTGTAGATATTTATATGTTCATACAGATAGCGGTGCAGATATTTCCAAGTTCATACAGATGGCGGTGTAGATATTTCCATGTTTATAGAGATAGCGGTGTAGTTATTTCCATGTGTAAAGGGATAGCTTTGTAGATATTTCCATCTATATGCAGATAGCTGTGTAGATATTTCCATTTTCATGCAGATAGCGGTGCAGATATTTCCATGTTCAAACAGATAGCGGTGTAGATATTTCCATGTTCATACAGATAGTGGTGTAGATATTTCCATGTTTATACAGATAGCGGTGAAGATATATGCATGTTTACACAGACAGCGGTGTAGGTATTTCCATGTTCATACAGATAGCGGTGTAGATATTTCCATGTTCATCCAGATGGCTGTGTAGATATATCCATGTTCATACAGATGGCGGTGAAGATATTTCCATGTTCGTACAGATAGCGGTGTAGGTATTTCCATGTTCGTACAGATAGCGGTGTAGATATTTCCATGTTCATGAAGATAGCGGTGTAGATATTTCCATGTTCATACAGATATCGGTGCTTATATTTCCATGTTTATACAGGTAGCGGTGTAGATATTTCCATGTTTATACAGATAGCCGTGTAGATATTTCCATGTTTATACAGATAGCGGTGTAGATATTTCCAAGTTCATACAGATAGTGGTGTAGATATTTTCATGTTCATACAGATAGCGGTGTAGCTATTTCCATGTTCATACAGATAGCGGTGTAGATATTTCCATGTTCATACAGATAGCGGTGTAGATATTTCCATGTTCATACAGATAGCGGTGTAGCTATTTCCATGTTCATACAGATAGTGGTGTAGATATTTCCATGTTCATACAGATGGCTGTGTAGATATATCCATGTTCATACAGATGGCGGTGAAGGTAATTCCATGTTCATACAGATAGCGGTGTAGATAATTCCATGTTCATACAGATATTGGTGTAGATATTTCCATGTTCGTACAGATTGAGGGGCTGTTATTTCCATGTTCATACAAATAGCGGTGTTGATAATTCCATGTTTATACAGGTAGCAGTGTAGATATTTCCATGTTCATCCAGATAGCTGTGTAGATATATCCATGTTCATACGGATGGCTGTGAAGATATTTCCATGTTCGTACAGATGGCGGTGTAGATATTTCCATGTTCATACAGATATGGGTGTAGATATTTCCATGTTCATACAGATATGGGTGTAGCTATTTCCATGTTCATGCAGGTAGCGGTGTAGATATTTCCATGTTCATCCGGATTGCTGTGTAGATATATCCATGTTCATACAGATGGCGGTGAAGATATTTCCATGTTCATACAGATATTGGTGTAGATATTTCCATGTTCATACTGATAGCGGTGTAGCTATTTCCATGTTCATACAGATAGCGGTGTAGATATTTCCATGTTCATCCAGATGGCTGTGTAGATATATCCATGTTCATACAGATAGCGGTGTAGATATTTCCATGTTCATCCAGATGGCTGTGTAGATATATCCATGTTCATACAGATAGCGGTGTAGATATTTCCATGTTCATACAGATAGTGCTGTAGATATTTCCATGTTCATACAGATTGCGGTGTAGCTATTTCCATGTTCATACAGATAGCGGTGTAGATATTTCCATGTTCGTACAGAGAGCGGTGTAGATATTTCCATGTTCATACAGATAGAGGTGCTTATATTTCCATGTTCATACAGGTAGCGGTGTAGATATTTCCCCGTTTATACAGATAGCAGTGTAGATATTTCCATGTTTATACAGATAGCGGTGTAGATATTTCCAAGTTTATACAGATAACGGTGTAGATATCTCCATCTTAATACAGATGGTGCTGTAGATATTCATATGTTCAAACAGATAGCGGTGCAGATATTTCCAAGTTCATACAGATGGCGGTGTAGATATTTCCATGTTTATAGAGATAGCGGTGTAGTTTTTTCCATGTGTAAAGGGATAGCTTTGTAGATATTTCCATGTATATGCAGATAGCTGTGTAGATATTTCCATTTTCATGCAGATAGCGGTGCAGATATTTCCATGTTCAAACAGATAGCGGTGTAGATATTTCCATGTTCATACAGATAGTGGTGTAGATATTTCCATGTTTATACAGATAGCGGTGAAGATATATGCATGTTTACACAGACAGCGGTGTAGGTATTTCCATGTTCATACAGATAGCGGTGTAGATATTTCCATGTTCATCCAGATGGCTGTGTAGATATATCCATGTTCATACAGATGGCGGTGAAGATATTTCCATGTTCGTACAGATAGCGTTGTAGATATTTCCATGTTCATACAGATATTGGTGTAGATATTTCCATGTTCATACAGATAGCGGTGTTGCTATTTCCATGTTCATGCAGATAGCGGTGTAGATATTTCCATGTTCATCCAGATGTCTGTGTAGATATATCCATGTTCATACAGATGGCGGTGAAGATATTTCCAGGTTCATACAAATAGCGGTGTAAATATTTCCTTGTTTATTCAGATAGTGGTGTAGATATTTCCATGTTCATACAGATAGCGGTGTAGCTATTTCCATGTTCATACAGATAGCGGGGTAGATATTTCCATGTTCATCCAGATGGCTATGTAGATATATCCATGTTCATACAGATAGCGGTGTAGATATTTCCATGTTCATCCAGATGGCTGTGTAGATATATCCATGTTCATACAGCTAGCGGTGTAGATATTTCCATGTTCATACAGATAGTGCTGTAGATATTTCCATGTTCATACAGATTGCGGTGTAGCTATTTCCATGTTCATACAGATAGCGGTGTAGATATTTCCATGTTCGTACAGATAGCGGTGTAGATATTTCCATGTTCATACAGATAGAGGTGCTTATATTTCCATGTTCATACATGTAGCGGTGTAGATATTTCCCCGTTTATACAGATAGCAGTGTAGATATTTCCATGTTTATACAGATAGCGGTGTAGATATTTCCAAGTTTATACAGATAACGGTGTAGATATCTCCATCTTAATACAGATGGCGGTGTAGATATTTATATGTTCATACAGATAGCGGTGCAGATATTTCCAAGTTCATACAGATGGCGGTGTAGATATTTCCATGTTTATAGAGATAGCGGTGTAGTTATTTCCATGTGTAAAGGGATAGCTTTGTAGATATTTCCATCTATATGCAGATAGCTGTGTAGATATTTCCATTTTCATGCAGATAGCGGTGCAGATATTTCCATGTTCAAACGGATAGCGGTGTAGATATTTCCATGTTCATACAGATAGTGGTGTAGATATTTCCATGTTTATACAGATAGCGGTGAAGATATATGCATGTTTACACAGACAGCGGTGTAGGTATTTCCATGTTCATACAGATAGCGGTGTAGATATTTCCATGTTCATCCAGATGGCTGTGTAGATATATCCATGTTCATACAGATGGCGGTGAAGATATTTCCATGTTCGTACAGATAGCGGTGTAGGTATTTCCATGTTCATACAGATAGTGGTGTAGATATTTCCATGTTTATACAGATAGCGGTGTAGATATTTCCATGTTTATACAGATAGCGGTGTAGATATCTCCATCTTAATACAAATGGCGGTGTAGATATTTATATGTTCATTCAGATGGCGGTGCAGATATTTCCATGTTCATACAGATGGCGGTGTAGATATTTCCATGTTTATAGGATAGCGGTGTAGTTATTTCCATGTGAAAAGAGATAGCTTTGTAGATATTTCCATGTATATGCAGATGGCGGTGTAGATATTTCCATATTTATAGGATAGCGGTGTAGTTATTTCCATGTGAAAAGAGATAGCTTTGTAGATATTTCCATGTATATGCAGATAGCTGTGTAGATATTTCCATTTTCATGCATATACCGGTGTAGATATTTCCATGTTCAAACAGATAGCGGTGTAGATATTTCCATGTTCATACAGATAGCGGTGTAGATATTTCCATGTTCCTACAGATATCGGTGCTGATATTTCCATGTTTATACAGGTAGCGGTGTAGATATTTCCATGTTTATACAGATAGCGGTGTAGATATTTCCAAGTTTATACAGATAACGGTGTAGATATCTCCATCTTAATACAGATGGCGGTGTAGATATTTATATGTTCATACAGATAGCGGTGCAGATATTTCCAAGTTCATACAGATGGCGGTGTAGATATTTCCATGTTTATAGAGATAGCGGTGTAGTTATTTCCATGTGTAAAGGGATAGCTTTGTAGATATTTCCATGTATATGCAGATAGCTGTGTAGATATTTCCATTTTCATGCAGATAGCGGTGCAGATATTTCCATGTTCAAACAGATAGCGGTGTAGATATTTCCATGTTCATACAGATAGTGGTGTAGATATTTCCATGTTTATACAGATAGCGGTGAAGATATATGCATGTTTACACAGACAGCGGTGTAGGTATTTCCATGTTCATACAGATAGCGGTGTAGATATTTCCATGTTCATCCAGATGGCTGTGTAGATATATCCATGTTCATACAGATGGCGGTGAAGATATTTCCATGTTCGTACAGATAGCGGTGTAGGTATTTCCATGTTCATACAGATAGTGGTGTAGATATTTCCATGTTTATACAGATAGCGGTGTAGATATTTCCATGTTTATACAGATAGCGGTGTAGATATCTCCATCTTAATACAAATGGCGGTGTAGATATTTATATGTTCATTCAGATGGCGGTGCAGATATTTCCATGTTCATACAGATGGCGGTGTAGATATTTCCATGTTTATAGGATAGCGGTGTAGTTATTTCCATGTGAAAAGAGATAGCTTTGTAGATATTTCCATGTATATGCAGATGGCGGTGTAGATATTTCCATATTTATAGGATAGCGGTGTAGTTATTTCCATGTGAAAAGAGATAGCTTTGTAGATATTTCCATGTATATGCAGATAGCTGTGTAGATATTTCCATTTTCATGCAGATACCGGTGTAGATATTTCCATGTTCAAACAGATAGCGGTGTAGATATTTCCATGTTCATACAGATAGCGGTGTAGATATTTCCATGTTCCTACAGATATCGGTGCTGATATTTCCATGTTTATACAGGTAGCGGTGTAGATATTTCCATGTTTGTACAGATAGCGGTGTAGATATTTCCATGTTTATACAGATAGCGGTGTAGATATTTCCGTGTTCATACAGATAGCGGTGTAGATATTTCCATGTTCATACAGATAGTGGTTTAGATATTTCCATGTTCATACAGATAGCGGTGTAGCTATTTCCATGTTCATACAGATAGCGGTGTAGATATTTCCATGTTCATCCAGATGGCTGTGTAGATATATCCATGTTCATACAGATGGCGGTGAAGATATTTCCATGTTCATACAGATAGCGGTGTAGATATTTCCATGTTCATCCAGACGGCTGTGTAGATATATCCATGTTCATACAGATGGCGGTGAAGATATTTCCATGTTTATACAGATAGCGGTGAAGATGTATGCATGTTTACACAGATAGCGGTGTAGATATTTGCATGTTCATAAAGATAGTGGTGTAGATATTTCCATGTTCATACAGATAGAGGGGCTGATATTTCCATGTTCATACAGATAGCGGTGCTGATATTTCCATGTTTATACAGGTAGCGTTGTAGATATTTCCATGTTTATACAGATAGCGGTGTAGATACCTCCATCTTAATTCAGATGGCGATGTAGATATTTATATGTTCATAAAGATGGCCGTGCAGATATTTCCATGTTCATACAGATGGCGGTGTAGATATATCCATGTTCATACAGATAGCGGTGTAGTTATTTCCATGTGTAAAGAGATAGCAGTGTAGATATTTCCATGGATATGCAGATAGCAGTGTAGAAATTTCCATTTTCATGCAGATAGCGGTTTAGATATTTCCATGTTTAAACAGATAGCGGTGTAGATATTTCCATGTTCATACAGATAGCGGTGTAGATATTTCCATGTTTATACAGATAGCGGTGAAGATGTATGCATGTTTACACAGATAGCGGTGTAGATATTTCCATGTTCATACAGATAGCGGTGTAGATATTTCCATGTTCATCCATATGGCTGTGTAGATATATCCATGTTCATACAGATAGCGGTGTAGATATTTCCATGTTCATACAGATAGTGCTGTAGATATTTCCATGTTCATGCAGATAGCGGTGTAGCTATTTCCATGTTCATACAGATAGCGGTGTAGATATTTCCATGTTCGTACAGATAGCGGTGTAGATATTTCCATGTTCATACAGATAGCGGTGCTTATATTTCCATGTTCATACAGGTAACGATGTAGATATTTCCCTGTTTATACAGATAGCAGTGTAGATATTTCCATGTTTATACAGATAGCGGTGAAGATATTTCCAAGTTTATACAGATAGCGGTGTAGATATCTCCATCTTAATACAGTTGGCGGTGTAGATATTTATATGTTCATACAGATGGCGGTGCAGATATTTCCATGTTCATACAGATGGCGGTGAAGATATTTCCATGTTTATAGAGATACCGGTGTAGTTATTTCCATGTGTAAAGGGATAGCTTTGTAGATATTTCCATGTACATGCAGATTGCTGTGTAGATATTTCCATTTTCATGCAGATAGCGGTGTAGATATTTCCATGTTCCTACAGATAGCGGTATAGATATTTCCATGTTCATACAGATATTGGTGTAGATATTTCCTTGTTCATACAGATGGCGGTGTAGCTATTTCCATGTTCATGCAGATAGCGGGATAGATATTTCCATGTTCATCCAGATGGCTGTGTAGATATATCCATGTTCATACAGATGGCGGTGAAGATATTTCCATGTTCATACAGCTGGCGGTGTAGCTATTTCCATGTTCATACAGATAGCGGTGTAGATATTTCCATCTTCATCCAGATGGCTGTTTAGACATATCCATGTTCATACAGATGGCGGTGAATATAATTCCATGCTCATACAGATAGCGGTGAAGATATTTCCATGTTCATACAGATAGTAATGTAGATATTTCCATCTTCATACTGATAGAGGGGCTGATATTTCCATGTTCATACAGATAGCGGTGCTGATACTTCCATGTTTATACAGGTAGCGTTGTAGATATTTCCATGTTTATACAGATAGCGGTGTAGATATCTCCATCTTAATACAGATGGGGATGTAGATATTTATAAGTTCATACAGATGGCCGTGCGGATATTTCCATGTTCATACAGATGGCGGTGTAGATATATCCATGTTCATACAGATAGCGGTGTAGTTATTTCCATGTGTAAAGAGATAGCGGTGTAGATATTTCCATATATATGCAGATAGCTGTGTAGATATTTCCATTTTCATACAGATAGCGGTTTAGATATTTCCATGTTCAAACAGATAGCGGTGTAGATATTTCCATGTTCATACAGATAGCGGTGTAGATATTTCCATGTTTATACAGATAGCGGTGAAGATGTATGCATGTTTACACAGATAGCGGTGTAGATATTTCCATGTTCATACAGATAGCGGTGTAGATATTTAAATGTTCATCCAGATGGCTGTGTAGATATATCCATGTTCATACAGATAGCGGTGTAGATATTTCCATGTTCATGCAGATAGCGGTGTAGATATTTCCATGTTCATCCAGATGGCTGTGTAGATATATCCATGTTCATACAGATGGTGGTGCTGATATTTCCCTGTTTATACAGCAAGCGGTGTAGATATTTCCATGTTTATACTGATAGCGGTGTATATATTTCCATGTTTATACAGATAGCGGTGTAGATATTTCCATGTTTATACAGATAGCGGTGTAGGTATCTCCATCTTAATACTGATAGCGGTGTAGATATTTATAAGTTCATACAGATGGCGGTGCAGATATTTCCATGTTCATGAAGATAGCGGTGTAGATATTTCCATGTTCATCCAGATGGCTGTGTAGATATATCCATGTTCATACAGATGGTGGTGCTGATATTTCCCTGTTTATACAGCTAGCGGTGTAGATATTTCCATGTTTATACTGATAGCGGTGTATATATTTCCATGTTTATACAGATAGCGGTGTAGCTATTTCCATGTTTATACAGATAGCGGTGTAGGTATCTCCATCTTAATACTGATAGCGGTGTAGATATTTATAAGTTCATACAGATGGCGGTGCAGATATTTCCATGTTCATACAGATGGCGGTGTAGATATCTCCATGTTTATAGAGATAGCGGTGTAGTTATTTCCATGTATAAAGAGATTGCTTTGTAGATATTTCCATTTTCATGCAGATAGCGGTGTAGATATTTCCATGATCAAACAGATATCGTTGTAGATATTTCCATGTTCATACAGATAGCGGTGCTGATATTTCCGTGTTTATACAGGTAGCGGTGTAGGTATTTCCATGTTTATACAGATAGCGGTGTAGATATTTCCATGTTTATACAGATAGCAGGGAAGATATATGCATGTTTACACAGATAGCGGTCTAGATATTTCCATGTTCATCCAGATGGCTGTGTTGATATATCCATGTTCATACAGATAACGGTGTTGATATTTCCATGTTCATACAGATAATGGTGTAGATATTTCCATGTTCATACAGATAGCGGTGTAGCTATTTCCATGTTCATGCAGATAGCGGTGTAGATTTTTCCATGTTCATCCAGATGGCTGTGTAGATATATGCATGATCATACAGATGGCGGTGAAGGTATTTCCATGTTCGTACAGATAGCGGTGTAGATATTTCCATGTTCATGAAGATAGCGGTGTAGATATTTCCATGTTCATACAGATTTCGGTGCTTATATTTCCATGTTTATACAGGTAGCGGTGTAGATATTTCCATGTTTATACAGATAGCCGTGTAGATATTTCCATGTTTATACAGATAGCGGTGTAGATATTTCCAAGTTCATACAGATAGTGGTGTAGATATTTTCATGTTCATACAGATAGCGGTGTAGCTATTTCCATGTTCATACAGATAGCGGTGTAGATATTTCCATGTTCATACAGATAGCGGTGTAGATATTTCCATGTTCATACAGATAGCGGTGTAGCTATTTCCATGTTCATACAGATGGTGGTGTAGATATTTCCATGTTCATACAGATGGCTGTGTAGACATATCCATGTTCATACAGATGGCGGTGAAGGTAATTCCATGTTCATACAGATAGCGGTGTAGATAATTCCATGTTCATACAGATATTGGTGTAGATATTTCCATGTTCGTACAGATTGAGGTGCTGATATTTCCATGTTCATACAAATAGCGGTGTTGATAATTCCATGTTTATACAGGTAGCAGTGTAGATATTTCCATGTTCATCCAGATGGCTGTGTAGATATATCCATGTTCATACGGATGGCTGTGAAGATATTTCCATGTTCGTACAGATGGCGGTGTAGATATTTCCATGTTCATACAGATATGGGTGTAGATATTTCCATGTTCATACAGATATGGGTGTAGCTATTTCCATGTTCATGCAGGTAGCGGTGTAGATATTTCCATGTTCA